>NC_142691.1:30007500-30310530 GCF_056320005.1 Nelumbo lutea
ATGAATTTATTTTTTATGTAGTGTCATTTAGTTTTCAAATTTCATTAAAAAACCTATATTTAATTATCCTATCCAACCATAAAGCATACATTGACACAACTTCTAAGTGAATATTTAATTAATAATTAAATCTTATTAGAATAATTACTATTTTTTTTATTCCAAAAGTTACAAAAATGAACAAAAATATATTGAAGAAGAAATTTTAATTGCTCTATAGATATTATAGATCATCCATATATCTACTACATACTCAATCCCTATGGATAAATCACAAGAAAATATAAATAATCATTTTTATTATTTAATTCAAAAAATTACAAAAAAGTAAACAAAATAAATATTGAAGAAGAAATTTCAATTGTTATATGAATATGATAAATAATCATAGATCTAGAACACACACAATATTTATGCGTAGATCATAAAAAATATAAATAATTATTATTTATATTTTAATTATAATAATTATAAAAAATAATATTAAAGAAGAAATTTCAATTGTTTTATGCATATGATAAAACATCCATAGATCTATGACATACTCAATCTTTATGGGAAAATTAGAATCTATATAATTTTTCTTTTTTGGTTATTTATTATCCCTAAATTTCTTCAAAAAAATCTATAAATCTACTCATAACACCAAAAAATCTATGATTTTCAGCACAAGAAATGTGGATAAATATACATTTAACCAATCTCAAACATTCAAACAAAAATGATACAAGAAATTATAGTATATTATGAGAAAATTTGAAAAAATATATCTATTTTGGAAATATTTTCCCAATTTTCAAAAATCTTCATAAAACTTGATGATTTTTGTTTTGTGTTTTTTCCAAATCTCATAATTTGGGAATGGGGTTTGTTGTTTTAGAGGCTTTTGGAATAAAAGAAGCATATATATATATATATATATATATATATATATATATATATATATATATATATATATATATATATATATATATATATATATATATATATATATATATATATATTGAATATATATTCATTTTAAACCTTGATGCTGCAAACCTTATTTATAACATCAATGCCTACAATGTTTTTGGCACTAGTTCCACAAAATATGTTTCTACCACATAGAATTTCATTATTAAAACTAATGAACAGTAATGACCACCCAATACTTAATACAAGGCATATCAATTGTATCCAATTGGCCCTTAAACTACCTTAGTTTACCATTGGGAGATAATCCTCATAAAAGGTGAATTTTGGGCCCCTATTGTGGAGATGTTTGAAAAAGGACTTGCCAATTGGAAGAAGAATTATTTATCTCTCGGTGGGAGGATCACTTTGATAACTTCTACTCTTGCCAACTTTCTTGCCTATTTCCTATTAGTCTTTAAGATTTCGGCTAAAGTGGCTAGCAGGCTGGAAAAACTAATGAGAGATTTTCTTTGGGAGCTGAGAGAGGAAAAGGATCATAGGGTTAGATGGGATGTGGTATGTGGATGTAAGAAGGATGGGGGGCTTGGTAATTGGGAATATAAGGGTTAGGAACTTAGCACTGTTAGGGAAATGGTTATGGATATTCTCATTAGAGAAAGAAAGACTGTGGGTTAAAATAGTGAGAAGTATACATGAGCTGGCAGACAATGGATGGGACTCTGGGATCCTAGCAAAGACTACAAGAGCTTCTCCTTGGAAAACTATTCAAGCCATCTTGCCCTTGTTCTATCCATGGGTTAAGTATGACTTACACTCAAGTAACCTCATTAAATTTTAGGAACGTGTATGGGTTGGGGACTCCTCTTTGAAAGATCAATTTCCATGCCTCTTTGCTATTTCTACCATTAAAAATGAACCAATTTCCTCATTCCTTGTTCTTTTTAATTCACCTTCTAGGTTCGGTTGGAATTTTAACTCGAGAAGAGATGTCAAGGACATGGAGTTAGCTTGCATTTCAGCCTTATTATCCATTCTTGAAGGGATATTCATTGAGCCATTGAAGTCAGGTAGTAGAGTATGGACACTGACTTCCTCGGGTTCCTACACTTGGGCCTCTTTCTTCAAGGCCCTTTTACCCCTTTCTCCTGTTGGACTGTCTTTTCTTGTTAAAGAAGTGTGGTGTCAACCTATACCTATAAAGGTTGGGTGCTTTTATTGGGAAGCCTTCCTGAAAAGAGTTAATACAGGGGATCTACTTCAAAGAAAAAGACCCAATAGTTGTTTGTATCCTCATTGGTGTGTCCTTTGTAAATTTGATGGTGAGTCCGGATATACTTATTAATTTCTTGCCAATTTGTTAAAGTCATTTGGGAATGGTTTACTTCTTTGTTTGGATGCAGGTGGACTCCCCCTTTGGATGTGCAAAGCTTATTTACTCCCATGCCTAACTGGTCAACCAAAAGGGCCAAAATCATGTGGAGATGTGGTAGGGCTGCAGTGTGTTGGACTATTTGGGAGGAGAGAAATTCAAGGGTATTTTCTAATAAGGAGAAAATTTTGGAAGTAATCATGGAAACTATCCACATTATGGTGATTCACTGGTTAAAAACTATGGAATTGTTTGCAGTGTACTCAGTTGATGAGATGGCTAGAAAGTGGAAGGAAATTGCGGAGTTAGACTCAATCAAGAAGACCTCAAATTCTTGTTGGAAACCTCCACCTTATGGGTTTACCAAACTGAATTTTGATGGCAGCAACATGGGTAATCCAGGGCCCTCTGGAGTGAGGGGAGTGATAAGAGATGAAAATAGGAACCTTTTAGCTATGTATTTTGGCCCAATTGGGGTGGGATATTCCTTGAGGGCTGAGATTCTAGCAGCTCTTGAAGGGATACAAAGGGCCAAGGAAATGAACTATAAAAAGTTGATCATAGAATGTGATTATGAAATTGTAGTAAATTGGCTAAAAGAGGATAGTTCTATGCTTTAGAAATACAACAATGAAAAGAGGAAATTCAAGTGGTTCACCAAGGATATTGAAATCCATTTGTACATGGATAGTGAAAAGTGCTAATGCACTGGCAGATGATCTAACTAGGCAAGGCCATGGCCTTATTGCCATACAAAGTCACTTGTGTTTAATGCACAAAATCTCATATTGCCATACAAAGTCACTTGTGTCCAGACAATCCAACTGAATGTCGGTGTGGTACCACCAGTTTGATAGGCTAGGCTGCTAAATGTGACTTTGTATGGCAATATAGGATTTTGTGCATTAGACACATGTGACTTTGGTACTCATACCATAAAATATGTTTCTACACTATAGAATTTCAGTATTAAAACTAACAATTAATAACGACCCTATACTCAGTACATGGCCCTATTTTCACATATTTCTCTTGGGACATATTATTCATATGGTAAATTTAGGTTAGATTTTGTAGCAAAAAAAGTTTAGGTTACATTTTTATTTGATATAGGAGATCAAATTAGGTTTTATTTGTAAATAATAAGTTATTTATTTATTTAGAAGAATGGTACCCACACTAGGATTGAGTATTAAAAACCTTTATACTTTCTTTGTTAAAATTGAAAACTTTTGTATTGGGTCTTTTTATTTGAATCAATAAACCATGTTAAAAAATAGATGTTCAAAAAAATTACTTCATCGACTTATACCATTGTATTTGTTCTTTGATAAAATTCAATTATAAAGGTTAATCATTATTAATATGGTTCTAGTCATATTTTCTCCATTTGTTGATGACTACATTGAATTTGTGATTTGATAAATTTTAATAATTCCTAACTCACATGTCATGGTTTAAAAGATGAATTACTAATAGACAAGGATCAAAGTATCAATATTGGGTACTATATTGGATAACTTGAATATGGATATGGATATAGATATGAATATGTTTTGGAAATGCATGAATACATATGAAAAATATGGATAAATAGGAAAAACGTATAAATTCCATAAATACATTAATAACACAAAATTTAAGGTTAAAATAGCCATACGATATATAAGTGCATAGGAAATGTATATTTTAATAGTATATATGAAGAAACATATTACAACTAATGTAGTAGGATATAAATATCATACAATTTTCTGATAATGCATCAATCAAAAGTCTAAGACACATATTAGATAGATTTTTACAAATTAATTCATGCACAAAGCCATTAGTTTGCTATTTTCTATTTAAGTCCAAGGAACAAAGCATGTTAAATCATTATATTTTAATTATTATATCAAATTTTCTTTTATTTTACTATTTTTACTTTTTAACATTAACAAAAAATTTAACTAATTATAAAATTCTCAAATGTTTGGTAAAAAATATTCATTTTTATAAACAATAAATATGTTATCAAATCTATTAACATTTTTAAGATACCTATCATATGAAAATTCATAATTTTAATTATTAAAATAATTATTCCATTATTAATATTTTTATTTCTACAAATTTTCAGAAATAAAAATAATCTTTTGATACAAAAGAAAATTAGTTGATTTGATAGATCCAATTTAATATTATAATCTTGAATATTTTGTAAACAACATTTTTATTTTTGTAAATAACAAATATATTGTTAATTTAAATTAAAATAATAATTGATAATTTATAAAAATTTTAAGATACTTATCATGTGCAAATTTATAAACTTTAAGTACTAAAATAATTATTCTACTATTAATACTTTTTCTATAAATTTCTTGAGATTAAATATCATTTTTTGATATAAATATGAATTTGATAGATTATTTATTCATTAGTTTATAAAATACTAAAATTGAAAATTATTGTTTTTAATTTTTAGTTGGAGTTAGTCAGGATTGCATGTAGACACAAAAGTTAAAAGAAGTTATTAGATTTCATTTATTATGGCAAAAAGCAAAGTGGTCAGTCCTTTAAAGGCACATTTAAGGTTTGGGTGTAAAAGTGAGAGTTTTAATCATGATAGAAACACTTTTTTAATATAAAAACAATAACGGTTTTTACTATTCAGTCCACCTCTAGAAATCTTAACTCCACCATACAGTTGGGGTAGGTGCCAGCTCAGAATTGATGCCAATTCATGGGTGGATATGGATGTTATAGGTGGAGATGTTTATAATTTTAAATTGTTGTAGGTCTGCTCAAATCAAAATTCTGAGGTGGACTGCTCTAAAAATCCCAAAACAATATATGTGATATGAATGTATATATGTATTGGTGTATATGATCCAATTCACATGATTCAAAAATATACCCTTATTTGTAGCATATCCCCATATCCATACACACCAATTAATACTGATACTCATATTTTAAGAAGCTTTCAAAAATATCCCTAATTCAAAAGTGTTGTTTCACATTTACTCAGATTTTGTATAGTTTTCAATCTTCGCACAAATATTTTCTATCAATAAAAAAGTTCAAATCAGAAATGGTGGTAAATGAGTTTAATTCCAAGTAATAAAATATGTAGAATGGCAGTCCCACTTTAATTTTAAAATGATGTTATATCCTAATTCAAATTCAAATTAGAAAGTTAGCTTATAATCTCAAATCAAATATGATTTACATTTTTTTTATTTAAATAAAAATCAAATACAAAGACGTACAAGATATATAACGTTGGTGGGCTCCAATCTTCTAAAATATGGGTTGTTTTTAATATAAATGAAATCTAATTTAGTCTCTTAAATCAAACATTAAACCTATCATAAATACTCCACGTAGATAGTGGGACTCAAATTCCAAAGTAGATGATATATGATTTGACCATCTAAACTAATCTATTCCTTCATGAAGCTAACAGGAGACAAGGCCTCCAGCCAAAGAAATCAAGAGCCCCCACTTAGGAAACCTTTCACAGTTTCACTTCTCTCTCTTTCTCTTTTGATAAGGCCCCTGGCATTGCTTTTAGGGCTAAAGTTTGTACACATTGGCCCGTGATATGATTGGCAAAGAAGAAAGGCCCTGGCCCACCCAGTACCCAGTAACCCATCAACTCCGAGCTCAACCCAGTTACCAGTTGGCACTAATTTTGCCACGTGGAAAAGTAACTGGCTAACTACTACAAAATTGCTGGAAAAACTGAGCAAGGAACCCATCATTCTCCCTTCTGTTTTCAGTTGAATTCTGGGATGTGGAAGCGTTCTGGACTCCGATCTCTGCTCAACTTCACTCATGTAATCTTATATGATCCAAAAAATGGCAGACCGCAGAACCTATCAACCCACATGCCCGTTTTGTTAAAATTCAACCAACCCAACTGTAACCGTCATTGCAGTTGTTGAACTGTGATTCAGTCACGCTTGGGTCAACGTTATAGGACCCTTTACCACCTTTCCTTCTCCTTCTCGCCATTTCTTTATCAACTTTACTCCAACTACGTCTGGATTGATTGGATTTGAAGAACCCATCAAAGCCTCATCTTCCTCTCCTGAAACTCAACAAACGTGAGAAAAACTTCATAATTAGAAACTCTCACCTAGAAATCTTCTTATAAAATCTCTTGGTTTCTGCCATAATGGAAAATAGATGTTATAAGGGGTTTTGTTTTGATTAGATTATTGTTACAGAATTGAAGTTTATTTATTTGTATTTGTTAATTCATGGTGGAGAAAACACCAGTTTCAGCTTTTAGTTAAGGACTTCCCTGAAACCTACTTTAGTTCTTCTAGCTTTTTCTTTATTCTCTACAATCTTTTTTCCTTTTCTTTTTTTTTTTTTTTCCTTTTTCCCGTTTTTTCTTTATCTTTAATTCCCGTAGGTGTTCAGGCATGGGAATTGAAGATCAGGATCCGAAATTTTGATTTTTTTTTGTCTCAGTAAATTCGGTTGAAATTGATTTCTAAAGGGGGTTTTTACCTTGGATTCTGGGGAAGAAGAGGTTCTGGTAATGCAATTGAAGAACCAAGTTGTTTTAGAAGAAACCCAGTTCGAATGTAAGCATTTTTTTGCAATTTACTGTTAAATTTAGCAATGGTGGGGTTGTGTGGGATCTTTCTCCAGTCCTATAATTCTTTTCCACTGTAGTTCTTCTTTTGGGTACGACAGCATGGAGTTGAAGAAGGAGAAGCTTGTGAGGTAATTAGGGTTTCTGCTTTCTTCTCTTTCTTAATTTCATTTTCGGTTTAATCTTGGGAACTTTCTTGTACTTTGTGTAATGGGTATCAAACTTTTTAGGTTTTATCCTGATGGAAAACAACAACTTCCTGAATTCGTATGGGAAAAAGGCGATTCCCAGCGCCTTGAAAAGCCATCTCCAGTTTACAAGGTTCCAGCTCCTTTGCTAAAATCGGATGGGGGAGGTGGAGGTGGGGGCAGGAGTAGAAATGGAGAGCGTTTGAGTTTAGGGAAGTCTAAGGTCTTTCCAGAAGACCATGAACCATGGAGGAAGAGGATACTTGATCCAGGAAGTGAGCATGTGTTGCAGTGGAACCATGTTTTTCTTATCTCCTGCTTGCTGGCATTATTTGTCGATCCATTATATTTCTACTTGCCTTCAGTAGGAGGCGATGATATTAATAGATCATCATGTATAAAGACGGATTTGAATCTTAGCATTGTTGTGACCTGTTTCAGAACTATAGCCGATCTGTTCTATCTTCTGCATATGATCATCAAGTTCCGGACGGCATATGTGGCTCCTAGCTCACGGGTATTTGGGAGGGGTGAGCTTGTCATGGATTCTAAGAAGATTGCAAGGAGGTATTTAAGATCAGATTTCTTCATAGATCTCGCAGCGACTTTGCCCCTTCCTCAGGTAATTTCTTGACCTTTAAGAAGAAATACAGTGTGTTGGTTACTTGGTTTCTTGGGATGACCTTTATGCACTTTCAATGTTTCTATTCCATGTTCTTGTCATGTCTAGTCAATCTTTGCAATGAATCAGTTACTAATCAAACTAAACTTTAGCATATAGTTGTTCCAAACCAGTAAAACACAAGTAGTGTGATGACTAAAATTGGAAAGGATTGACTGTTTGCATGTCTACTGTTGTGTTAGCTAAGTATGTATTTGTGTGCATATGTTTTTAGTTCTCAGTTCATGAGATGATCATCTACTTCTTGTCCACCCTTGCTTGTAGTAGTTAAACTGGGGTTGGACTTAAGTGTTGCCCAACCAACAGTATTTCCTATCAAGTTGAGACCTGAAGATTTTGCTCTACTAGAGCCATGCTGGACAGGGATATCCTTTGCCATTGTCTAGGTGAAGTCATTATTAGTTTGGCTCTAAATGGAATCAGATATGAAAATAGGAGTTAGAAAGTTTGCTTATCAAGTAGAACATACTGAACAACCATCATTTGGAGGATTTTGATTCAAGAGAGGCTTATTTGAGAGGCTATTGTTTCACCTCTGATTGCAACGTGCCTAACACCAATACATTGCCCACCTTGTATTATACATGAATTCTCTCCAACATTAATGAGGTGGTGAAAAAGTGGCCCCTTATTGGATTGTGCTGCCACTTCATATCGTCCTTATGCCTTGGACTGTCTCAGAATCAGATTTTCAACATCTACATTCAGAAAACAGCTGAACCTGTGAAAAACATACAGCAATGATATTTGTGGACCTTTGGCTGTAGTGGTTACCGAGACAAAGAAGGTCTCTTTTGAGTTCAATATGTTGATCAGAAGATTCCAGCTACCAAAATAGTCTGTAAAGAGCAAGGTAGCAAATTTTGTACAATTTTTTTTGATCAATGGCAAGAGTGTTTGAAAAATTGAGATGTAATTCCTTTCCTTGTTTTAGTTAGAAACTTTTTAATCATCATCATATTGGTGGTCACGACTGATTTTTGTATTCAAAGACAACAGTAACAGACAAATCTCTAAAAAGAAAATAAGTGGTATGTTATTTAATTTCACCAACCATGATTAATATATATGACCTACTTCTTAACCACTAATCTCCCTCTCTAGGGGAAAATAAATAATTAAAATAAACATAACCCTTCATAGTAGGTGATGTAACCGTTTCTGGTCAGCACCATTTTTTGTGATGTATAAAACTTTTTGGCTAAGTACCTTGTTATTTGACCCGGTGGTGACGTGCCTTGGTGATGAGCTACTTGGTGGTGAACTCCCTGGTGGAGGACTGCCTGGTGGCGAGCTCCCTGGTGGAGAGCTACTTAGTGACGAACTGCTTGGTGGCGAGCTCCTGGGTGGCGAGCTCCCTGGTGGACTCGTCATTTGACTTGCTCCTAGGCGGCCTGCAACTCAGAGGACAGTGGAGCTCCCTGGTACAGCGCAACCCGACTACCTTCTGCATGAGGTGATTTCCTCTCCTTTGTAGGCGGCGAGAGCTGAGGGACCTGCGAGAACATCCTTTTTTCCCTCCTCTTTGTAGACGGCGGGAGCTGAGGGACTTGCGAGAACTCCACCTTTTTCTCCTCTTTGTAGGCGGCGGGAGCTAAGGGACCTACGAGAACTGAATCAGAGGACCCGGGGGTATTTTCCCGGCGGGGACTCTCCGACGCTTAAGTTAACACTCGGATTGTAGAGAGCTTTGAAGATGATATTGGAGAAACGAGAGAGATAAAGAGCAGGGATTACCTCCATTTTTCCATCCTCCTCCCCTTTGGGGGGGTGAGGTCTTTATATACCGGAGTCCTCACGGGTAGGTGGGTGAAAAGCCTCCAAACGGTAAGGCTTGTCACATCTCATCAGAACCGGGGTACGGTGGTGAGCTCCTCGAGGTCGTTAGGCTGGCGCTTGTATCAGACGGCCAGGTCGGCGCCTAGGCCAAGTTGTCAAGGTGGCGCTTGAATCAGTCGGTGGGTCGGTGTCTGGGCCAGGTCGTTAGGTCAGTGCCCATGTCAGTCGGCGGGTCGGTGTCTAGGCCAGGTTGTCAGGCAGGAGATCTTCCTGCGATACGTCAAACTACTCCTGTACCGAGCTACCCTACAAGTGGCGAGCTGCTTAGTGGCGAGCTGCCTATGCAATGCCGATTTGTCTTAGTTGCTAGGCTATGAGGGTGAGCTGCCTGTGGTGAGCTGCCTATGGCGAGCTGCCTGTGGCTAGCCGCCTGTGGCGAACTGCTTGTGGGGAGCTGCTTGTGGCGAGCTGCCTATGGCGATCTGCCTGTGGCGAGCTGCCTATGGCGGGCTGCTTATGGCGAGCTGCTTGTGGCAAGCTGCTTATGGCGAGCTGCTTATGGGGAGTTGCCCGTGGTGAGCTACCTATGGGGAGCTGCCTGTGACAAGCTGCCTATGGCGAGTTGCCTGTGGCAAGCTGCTTATGGTGAGCTGCCTGTGGCGAGCTGCCTATGGCGAGCTGCTTATGGCGAGCTGCCTGTGGCGAGCTGCCTGTGGTCGAGCCGCCTGTGGCAAGTTGCTTATGGCGAGCTGCCTATGGGGAGCTGCCCATGGCAAGCTATCAAGAGGCCACACTTAGTTGGCATGAGGCGCCATGTGTCACAATTCCACTGGGGGGCCAAATCTGCTCTCATCAGTAGGTGTTATCGACAGTTATAAAGTTGAGGATGTTTCTTTACTTACAGTTATGAAGTTTCTCTTTCTTTTGTAAGGTTATAGGTTGTAAAATTAGGATGCTTTTTCTTTCTATTATGATGATTTGATTGTTGAAGCTAATCTTTTTATGGATTTTGTTGAAATAATTGATTTTATTTTGTTAGGGTCTGTTTGGATGATTAAAGCATTTTTATTTTCTGTTATTGTACTTTACTTTAGTAGGGGCACAAGGGTCATTTCCCTTCTTATTTTTTTCGCCCTATATATCATGATGAAGCTGGCGCCGCCAGCACTGTTCCATTGCCTCTAATCCTTCTCCTTTCTTTCTTCTTCGCTTCTTCCTCTTCTTCTCTTCTCTTCTCTTCTCTTCTTTATTCTTCAATCAGATTTATTGTCAAGAGATTTCAACAGAGGATAACTGCAGTTTTCCTTTTTGTGCAGATGGTCATCTGGTTTATAATACCGGCAATTAGAAGCTCCCATGCTGAACATAACAACAATGCTCTTGCACTGATTGTGCTGATTCAATATGTACCCAGATTATACCTAATTTTCCCTTTAAGTTCTGAAATCATTAAAGCTACTGGAGTTGTCACAAAGACCGCTTGGGCAGGAGCTGCATATAATCTGCTACTGTACATGTTAGCTAGTCATGTATGTAATGTCTTATTTCAGTTTTAATTTTCTTTGAAAATAAGGGTGTTCTTCAACACGGGTCTAAGTTTTGAGTTGCAAAATTTCATGTACATCAGGTTCAGACCTATTCAAAATTTGATAGTTGCTCAACCCTACCCGATCCAAGTTGCATCTCTTTTCTTTAGTGTAAATTGCTTTTTTTGTTGTGAATTCTAAAAACAAATCAAAACTATCTGGTTTGAAAACAAATTGGTTCTTATAACAAAAACAAAGAAAACATGTTCTTGGTTGTATATGTATTATTTATTTCCAAAACTGAAATAAAAGCATATTCTTGAATTTCTGGCTTAAAGAACATGTTTTTATTGATGATTTGATATCATGTTTCATAAATCATATTGTTTCGAATGCTGCTATAGTAACCCGAACCAGGAAGAGAAGGAAGAAGAAGAGGAAGAAGAAGAAGAAAGAAAATAAGGGTCTGTCGAAATCTGATGGACTACCCATACAGTTGACCCCCTTAATCTTTATTAGATTCTAATGACCTTTACAAAGACTAAACTACCCTTACTTAAGTGTGGGGCAGAGTGTCTCTAATAAGACTGTCACATAAGCAAACTATTTAACAAACATAAGATGACTAAACTACCCCTATTCGGCTCACTTTAACACTCCCCCTCAAGCTGGAGAATATATGTCATATAATCCCAGCTTGTTACATAGATAGTTCACTTTCCCTGAGCTTAGAGCTTTTGTAAACAAATCTGCCCATTGATCATTCGAGCTCACATGTTCTGTATTTATCTCTCCAGCAAGAACCTTCTCCCTCACAAAGTGGCAATCAACCTCTATGTGCTTTGTTCTTTCATGAAAGACAGGGTTGGATGAGATATGGAGTACAACTTGATTGTCACAGTACAATCTCATAGGTTTATCCATGTGAAACCCAATTTCTTGTAGGAGATTCCTCAACCACACTAATTCACAGGTAGTGTGTGCCATGGCCCTATACTCAGCTTCAGCACTGCTTCTGACCACAACCATCTGCTTTTTACTCTTTCATGTCACAAGATTTCCTCCAAGAAATGTGCAATAGCCTGTAGTAGATCTTCTGTCATTCACTGAGCCTGCCCAATCTGCATCTGTATACCCAACTACTTCAAGTTTTTCTCCTGGTTTATACAATAGGCCACGGCCTGGAGTTCATTTCAGATACCTTACAATTCTAAGAACTGCATCCCAATGAGGTATACGAGGGTTTTGCATGAATTGGCTCACCACACTAACTGCAAAGGAGATGTCGGGTCTCGTGATAGTCAGATAGTTCAGCTTTTCCACTAGTCGTTTATACCTTCCAGGATCTTCAAATACTTCTCCTGTATCACTGCTCAACTTAACATTTGGTTCCATAGGGGTTTCAGCCGGTTTTGCACCTAACAGTCCTGTTTCTTCCAGTAGATCAAGAACATATTTCCTTTGGCACAGATTTACACCTTGTTTTGACTTGACAACTTCTATTCCCAAGAAATACTTTAATGTTCCAAGGTCTTTTTTTTGAAAATGATTTTGCAGAAATACCTTTAGTTTGCCAATCCCCAATTTATCACTGCCAGTAATGACAATAACATCCACATAGACCACTAATAAGATATTCCCAGCTTCTGAGTCATAGCTGAACACTGAGTGATCAACCTGTCATTGCTTCATTCCAAAACTCTTCATCACTTTGGTGAACTTCCCGAACCAAGCACGTGGTGGTTACTTCAACCCATAAATTGCCTTATTCAGTCTGCACACCTTACCATCCTCCCCTTGAGCAACAAACCCAGGTGGTTGCTCCATATATACCTCCTCCACCAGATCACCATGGTGGAAGGCATTTTTTATGTTAAGCTGAAACAGAGGCCAATCATACATAACTGTCAGGGAAATTAGTACACGAACAGAACCAATCTTAGCCACTGGAGAGAATGTCTCCATGTAGTCCACTCCATACGACTGTGAGTAACCTTTAGCAACAAGTCTGGCCTTCAGACGCTCCACACTACCATCTGGCAAGTATTTCACAGTATACACCCATTTACAGCTCACAACAAGCTTACCAGGTGGGAGAGTAGTAAGTTCCCACGTTTGAGTATGTTGAAGAGCAGAAAGTTCCTCTTCCATTGCCTGCCGACATCCAGGTGAACTAAGAGCTTATTGAACATTGTTAGGTATGGAAATAGAGGACAAAAGTGAAACAAATTGGCAATGTGAGGTAGAAGGACAAGATAATGAAACAAAATTGGAAATGGGATGGAGGGTAGAACTACGTTTACCTTTCCGTAGGGCAATGGGTAGGTCAAGGTCTGAAGGTTTAGCAATAGGAGCCATGAGAGGATCCACAGATGAGGTAGAAGCTGGAGGAGGGGCCGATGTCGTTCGACGTGTATACATGTGTCGGATCGGTGGTTGTTCGGTGGTGATCTGCACTGAATGAGGTGATGAGTCTACTCCAACAACAACATCTGGAATTGGATCACTGTCAGGAAAAGGAAGAGGAAGTAAGGGTGGAGACGAAGGTGCTTCAGGACTTGAGAAGAATGGTACAAACTCAAAAAAGGTGACATCAGGGCAGACATAGCTTGTACATTTTTTGAGTCCGAGAATAGCCAAGGAAGACACATTTAATTGAGCGTGCATCTAGCTTGTCTATTCCAGGACTCATATTGTGGACAAAGCACACACAACCAAAGACACGAGGAGTTAATGGAAATGGAGATAAAGTGGGAAACAAGATAGAGAAGGGGGACCGACCATGAAGAATGAAAAAGGGCATCCGATTAATGAGGAAACATGCAGTGAGTACAACATCATTCCAAAACCTTTTAGGAACATTCATGTGGTGAAGAATAGACCGAGCAGTTTCAAGAAGCTGACGGTTCTTCCGTTCAGCTACCCCATTTTGTTGAGGGGTGAATGCACATGAGGTTTGATGAATAATGCCATGCTGTTCTAAATACTGTTGAAATGAAGTAAGAAAGTATTCACGACCATTATCTGAATGGAGAACTTTGATTGTAACACCAAATTGTGTGCGTATTTCAGCATGGAATTTTTGAAAAATGGAAAATAATTCACTTCTTTCTTTCATTAAGTAAATCCATGTCATTCTTGAACAATCATCAATAAAGGAGACAAAATACTTGTACCCATTATAAGACTATTTTGATTGGACCCCAAACATCTGAATGAACCAAAGAAAAATGACTCAACATATGACTCTCAACTCTTGGACTGAAGGACACACGGCAATGTTTCCCAAACTGACATGACTCACATTGCAAAACTGACAAATGACCCAATGACGAAACCAATATCTTGAGAGCCTTGAGAGATGGATGTCCCAGTCGGCAATGCCATTGTAGAGGAGTAAGTGAAGTCTGAAGAGCAATTGAAGATCCACCACCGTCAAGATAATACAATCCACCAGCTTCATGCCCCCCACCAATCTTCTTTCCCGTCTTGAGATCCTGAAAAACACAAGTGGAAGGAAAGAAGGTAACGGAACAGTTAAGAGCTTTGGTTATTTTACTAACAAACATAAGATTGAATGAAAACTTAGGTACATATAAAACAGATGATAAGGGCACAAAAGCCATGTCAACATTACCAACACCACAGATGGGAGATGATGACACATTGGCAAGTGTAACAGTTTGTGATGCGGAGGTTTCAGAAAGAGAAGAGAACACACCTGGAGTCCCGGTCATATGATCTGAGGCTCCAGAGTCAATAATCCAGGGAGAGGTTTTAGATGACATGCAAGCAATACCTGAGTGGGCAAGTGTGGCAGTGGTATGCTGTGAAGTAGTTTGAAGGAACCGTTCATACTCATCACGCGGTACACTCACCATCTCCCTCCCAGAATTAGATGTAAATGTGGGAAGAGTTCAGTCTGCCTGTTTACTGTCACTGATGTCAACCTCACCTGCTACAGCATGATTAGCCCATTTAGAGGGAGGGCCATGTAGGTCATAACAGAAATTCACTATGTATCCTTCCCTACCACAATGAGTACACTTCCTTGCAGAGTTATTCTTCCCTCTACCACAGCCTCCCCCTGAGTCACGACCACCCCGACCAATCATGGAACTGCCACGGCCTCCTCGGGAGACATGTCCTCCCCCTCTTGTACTGCGCCCACCTCCTCTAGCTGTCATAAGTGCTGATCTATCAGACTGTGTGGGATTCTCTGTCTGTCCCAAAGAAATTCTGCGAAGCCGTGAGAATACTTTCTCAAGTGTAGGAAGGGTGGAGCTCCCTAATATTTGGGCTCTAACTAGTTCATACTCCGATTTCAGCCCCACCAAGAATCTTGTAATATCTAGTTGTTCCCTTTGCTGTTGTTGAACTTTAATATCTAGAGTGAGGGGATGATAGACATTGAGTTCATTCCTTATATTCTTCATGCAGGTATAGTACTCTTCTAGTGTTTTGTTTCCTTGTTGTAAATCAAAGTACTCTTGATAAAGTTGATATACTCTTGTTATTATCTTGTCCAGAATACAACTTCTTAGCATGTTCCCATATATCATTAGCTGTATCAAGAAACATGAAGTTGGCACTAATTTTGGGTTCCATACTGTTTCATAGCCAAGTCGTGATTTGAGCATCTTCTTGTTCCCAATCATCAAACCCTGGGGAATCAGCCGGTGGTTTCTCATCTTTTATGTGCTTCACTTTCCTCTTTGCCTTGAGGAAAACTTCCACTGATTTAGCCCATGGAACATAGTTCTCCCCATTCAGTTTAATTGAGGCCATCTGTACACCTAGGTAGTCAGGGGAAACCACCACACTAGGTTTTTGATCATTAAACCCATCTCCTATTGCTGCCATTGTACTCTTTCACAGTTGCCTCTAACCTGAATTCTCAGCAACAAGCTGACTGCTGTAATTAAAAATTTGATGTTCCAGCACCTATAGCAACCCCTAAACACAACAGTGGGTACACATGCCTTGTTCTTATTCACACTACTGCTGATTTCACAACACCACGAACCACATAAGCATCAATTTAACACTCACTAATCAAATGTAAGCCCTCTTACAACCACTCAATAAGGATTGTGCAACACAAACACCACAACATAGTCAAACCTGTTACACCCAGTTCAGACTGGTTTAACATTTTTAAGAGGGCACTACACAACTACAAAAACTCAGCTATGTCACAGCATTACACCTTACACCACTCGGCCACTTACAGCAGCCCTAACACCACTCAACAACTTACAGCAGCCCCTACACCATTCGGCTATTGTACACACAGCCCGTTTTAGGGCAACAATGAATCTAATTCTCTAGGTTCTGATCAGTACTAACAGTTTCTTGAAGGGTTTCTACCCAGAAATACTAGAAACACAAGAAGAAGAGATAACCGACCTTCCTTTGAGAGTCTCAACCAACCATTCACTGCCAAAGTCACTTTTTTTGATGAAGAAGATTATGCACAGCAGAGAGAGACGAGCTGTGATGTTTCAGACCTAGGGCGAACCAGTTCTCTCCATTGACTGATCAGAAACGAAGGAAGAAGAGTCACAGACACTGCTGAGGTGCTTTACCAACTGAAGTAGGTCAGGAACATGGCTCTGATACCATGTTTTGAATGCTGCTACAGTAACCCGAACCAGGAAGAGAAGGAAGAAGAGGAAGAAGAAGAAGAAGAAAGAAAATAAGGGTCTGTCGAAATCTGATAGACTACCCATACAGTCGACCCCCTTATTTAAGTGTGGGGCAGTTTATTAGATTCTAATGACCATTACAAAGACTAAACTACCCTTATTTAAGTGTGGGGCAGAGTGTCTCTAATAAGACTGCCACATAAGCAAACTACTTAACAAACATAAGATGACTAAACTACCCCTATTTGGCTCACTTTAACACATATAATATCTGTACTCTGAGATTTGTTTTTGCTTTAAAACTATTAATTTGATGGTTTCAACAAATTATTTTGATCGTTGAGAAAACATGAATTGTTTATTGAAACAAGCCCAACGTGCTTTTGCTTTTCACAACAAAAGCAAAGTTCAAGAACATATTTCAATCTTTTAGTTGATAGGCAATTTTAAAATCAAATGGAAACAAAAGCCTTCATGTTGTAGAATATCCCCTAAGACTTACCTACTTTGGGTCCTTCTTGATAACATTAGTTGTAGGTTTATTGTTTATTTTTTTATTTATTTTACAGTTCTCATAATTTCATTTGGTTTTACAAAACAAGCTCCCCAAAATTCCTTTTTCATTTTTTTGTAGGTTTTAGGGGCATCATGGTATTTACTGTCAATTGAGCGGCATGCAACATGTTGGAAATCAGAATGCAAACGAGAAAGCGGTCCTCTAAAATGTCTCCTTGATTATATAAACTGTGGTTCTTTAGGCGATAGCAATCGGAAAATTTGGGCAAACATTACAGAGGTGTTCAGTAACTGTGATCCTGCAAAAGACATCAGTTTCAATCATGGTATATTTGGAAAGGCAGTGACTAATAATGTTGTTTCCTCAAAGTTCTTGGAGAAATACTTCTATTGTTTGTGGTGGGGTTTGCAAAACCTAAGGTACTATTTCCTTAACTTGTTGTTCTCTTCATATATTCTTATTTTCTTTAATATGTTCTAGTACAATTTTGTAAGGCGAGTAATGTTCATGGAACAGATTAGTTTCTTAACAGTACAACTATTTTGTAAGGCCAGTACAATTTTCTTTTAATATGTTCCAGTACAACTTGACCTTCTGTTTAGTGAACTTACAATGAATGTGTTCAGTCGGGCTTCTGATTCAAATATGTGTCCTCTTTTCCTTCTGCACATTCTTTGTGTGGCAGTCCTTAGAATATTGATAACATGGAATCTTTTCTGGTCTTCTATGTGGACAAGGAGTTAAAGGGGGGTATTATCTTTGACATTATTTTAATAAGAAATGCACGATCTATTTTCATGTTAAGCAGTGCATTGAAGAAGCTGATTTGTCATAGTTTGTACGTGTCTGTGACTTATTAAATGACTAGTAAAATGCATGCCATGTCAAATAGCTTTTATTTTCCTTCTGGAATTAAATAACCACCGGAAAAGAAATGCTGTGAAAATTAATGCTTATGTTCTATGTGTGTTCAAAATTTTGAAGCATCTCTTTTGCCTTTTATTTTCTCAGTTCATATGGGCAGAATTTGCAAACAAGCACATATATTGGCGAAACTTTATTCGCGATACTCATTGCCATTCTGGGCCTGGTTTTATTTGCCCATCTGATTGGGAACATGCAGGTAATTAAAGGCTTCTTGGTCATTAAAACTTTCAACAACCATGTTGTTGGTCAAAGTGAAAATTAAAGTTGTTTTTTTTTTCTTTCTTTTCTTCTAGGTGGATTATTGAACATTCTTTTTAAATTTCAAAATGTCGACTTCGTTGAGGGTTGTCATTCCGCCTTCCATCCCCCTCCCTTCTGGTATGGGGGCAGTGCTTTTTTGAATGCTTTACTTTTACAAGATTTGAACTTTTCCTTATTTTTTAATGTAGACCTACTTGCAATCTCTCACCGTGAGACTTGAGGAGTGGAGACTTAAACGAAGGGACACTGAAGAATGGATGAGACATCGCCAACTCCCTCAAGATTTGCAAGAACGTGTGCGGAGATTTGTTCAATACAAGTGGCTTGCAACACGAGGAGTAGATGAAGAAGCTATCTTGCATGCCTTGCCTACAGATCTCCGTCGAGATATCCAACGACACCTATGTTTGGACCTTGTTCGACGTGTATGGTCTTTCCCCATTTTTTTCTACTATTATAACTCTGATCTGAAGCACATCAGGATTCATATTTTGGTATTCTTAATGAACATTCAGCTAGTATGCTGAAGAACACAGAATCAATAGGACCAGAAAGCTCTAATTCTATATCTGCATACACATTGCACATGTGGCAAGCATTGGAGAATGTTTAGCCCAACTATTTGTAATTGACTGAATATATATATTTTGATTGTAAAGAATCAAGCTTCCATGTTTTTGTTAGGATTTTAGATTGGGATTTTCGACTTGGAATAACACCTAGTCAATTGCCTTTTTTTTTTAAAAACAAATTATTCCCAACAGTCCCTTGTTTTGCTAAGGTATCAGCTAGCTTATTAGCTGATCTTCTAGTCCACTTAAAGCATACTCCAATCTTCCTTGCTGTACAATAGATCTCCCTCACCGTCTATCTGTCTATATGTCCAAACCCCCAAGCTATCTGACTGCGTCCACCCAATTAGCTACTTAGAGTCCCCTGTCCCCTTCTATCTCAATTTAGTGCAGACCCAACTGTCAAGTAAAACCATCACCTCCATTCTCAATGAATCACCCACTCCTATTGGTCCTGAATACATAGCAATTACTCTACCCTCTTCATTTCTGAAAACTCTCTCTATACCAGATGGGCCTAGATTGGCTATAGAATTTCCATCAAAATTCAGCTTCATCCTCTATTGTGTTGACGGAGACCTTATTTCCTATGCAACAATTTTCAAGGAGGTAGTTTTTGCCAATATACCTCAACCCCTAAGGATGTCATCTATTAAGAAGTCCTTAAACAATTTAATTGGTTTCAGCCAGTGAGTAGCCTTAATGGTTATTCCTTCCATGATTTCCTCCTTAGATCTTCTAGTCCTTTAAAGATCCTATTATTCATTTCTTCCCAAACTGACTAGAGAATAGTTGCTCTTATTCTTTGGTTGCTTGAAGAAATTTGGGCCAAAGAGGCTCACCACATCCGGAGAGGGATCCAACTGCAGCTAAAGAGAGAAGAGAACCAAGACCAAATAAAAGACACAAAAGGATAGAAGATTAATAGGTGTGTGATCATCTCACCAGAACCCAATCAGAGGCTACAAACATAGGGTGAAAGGCAATGATTTGACCTTTTTCTTTGAAGCATATCCAAAGTATTTATTTTTTTGAGCACCTTCTCCTAGTAAAAATCCCATATTTTTATAGGTACAAGATTACACCATACCTCCTTTGTTGGAAAGTTCCCTACCTGGTTAGAAAACTGAAGGAGAACATTGTAAAAGGAGGAACATGTGAAATATCTAGAAGGGAAAGGTGTCCAAATTCTGCTATCCATGCAAGATTGATCCAAGAAACCGATCCTAGAAGAGAAATAAGTTCATCATCAACCAATTCCATTTCAGATTCCCTTAATCCTTTTCTCAATCCCAATCCCAAGAGTTGCAAATGTTATAAACTGAAGAAATTACTTTCTTTTGTTTTCAGAAAGGGAATAAATAGATGGGAACCTATCTGTAAAAGAAGTCTCCACGAACCAGACATCTTCCCAAAACATTTTGTTCCCTGCATAGGCATCATATTTGAAATACAAAAAGAGAGAAGGCAAGATACCATGAATAGGTTTCCAAGGAGAACATCAAGAAGCCCTAGGGTCTAGACCCGCATCCCCACCATTGTCTACCAATCCATGAATTCTTACAATCACTCTATGCCATATCCTATCCTGTTCCAACAGCAGTCTCCACAAGCACTTACCCAACAAGGCTGAATTCCTTAACCTGACATTCCCAATTCCTAGGTCTCCATCATCCCTACTTCTAGATACCACCTCCCACTTCACCAAATGATCTTTCTTGGTGTCTCCTGGTTTCCACAGGAAATCCCTCATAATCTTCTCTAATTGATTTTCCCAATGAAATATAATTGCTCTTCCAACTAGCAAGCCTCTTAGTAAATCTTTCTATCACTGGATACCAGAAGTTGTCTATATTTGGGCTTATTCCCAAGGGTAATCCCAAATATCGTAAAGGTCAATCCCCTACTCCACACCTTAACAGTCTAGCAAGATTATTTACCTCTTCTCTCCCTAGTCAATTGCTTTTTAAATCCTGCATATTTAAACAAAGGGATAACATCTACTGTTCAAATGATCAAGCATAACCAGCTTAGTTGTCTATATAAACGAAGGAAACTTGGACAAGGATGGGAACATGGGAAACTGTCCTTGCTATTTAGAAAATGACTATACTTCTGGACAAGATTCCATTTAATGTTGCCTAAGGAGATTTATCCAGGAGTCAAATATTGGATGACCTGATTATTATGATTATGGATATCTTTCTGGTTAAGATCACATGCCACTCTACGAGGGAATGGCATAAATCACGGTGTTAGATACCTATCTTACACAGTCAACTTTTGGTCTGGAAATGGTGGATCCAACTCCTGCCCCTCTTCTCAGTATGAATTCCAAACAGTCGTAATAGATTTGCTTACTTTGTAGCTTGCTTATTTCTTTATGTGCAGGTCCCATTTTTTTCACAGATGGATGACCAACTACTTGATGCCATATGTGAGCGCCTGGTGTCTTCTTTGAGCACTGAAGGCACCTATATTGTCCGTGAAGGTGACCCTGTTACAGAGATGCTTTTTGTTATCAGAGGGAGACTAGAGAGCTCTACCACAAATGGTGGCAGGACTGGTTTCTTCAATTCAATTACTTTGAGACCAGGTGATTTTTGTGGGGAGGAACTGCTTGCATGGGCATTGCTTCCAAAATCCAGTGTGAACTTGCCCTCTTCTACAAGGACAGTCAGAGCCCTTGTTGAAGTAGAAGCATTTGCATTGCGAGCAGAAGATCTAAAGTTTGTAGCCAACCAGTTCAGACGCCTCCACAGTAAGAAGCTGCAGCATACGTTCCGTTTCTACTCTCATCATTGGAGAACTTGGGCAGCTTGCTTCATACAGGCTGCATGGCGTCGATACAAGAAGAGGATGATGGCAAAGGACCTTGCCATGCAGGAATCATTTTCCTATCCTGCAGATGAGCATGCACCTGATGAGGCAAGGCAAGAGGAAGAGGAAAGTGTGGCTAGCTCAGGAAACCCTTCTCAAGTTAAGCAAAACCTAGGAGTCACAATATTAGCTTCAAGGTTTGCTGCAAACACAAGGAGGAGGGGAGCTCAAAAGGTAAAAGCTGTTGAGATGCCCAAGTTACAGAAGCCAGAAGAGCCTGATTTTTCTACCGAGGTAGATGATGATGAATAACCCTGCAAGAGGCACATGATAATAGTTGCTGAGCTGACATGCTTTCACTATTCCATGATCAGAGCTAATACCCCAAAAGTTTACAAATGGGGGAAAGGTAGCACACATTTCAATTGTAATACAAGGTCACAACAAGACATCCAGTTGTATTGTTCCCCAGTTTACATGGAAGAGAATACTTCATTGCCAATGGGTAAAGGAATTTGTGATATATATGTAATGTTGGGTACATCATGCCATTTGTAGTATTTGTCTAGCTCATCCAAGTCATGGGTTTTACAAGAGGGGTCCCCATTGAAATCCTAGCCCTCGATATCAGAGTACATAGCACTTTATGATGACTGCGTTATTGACTTGTTGATGTGGTTTATACTTTATGTTGATAATTCATTCATGACCTTGTTTCTCGTTAACTTGATGGTTATGACAGTCCCAAGTAAGCACTGCGTATTAACTTGTTTTGCGTCATCATTGTCTTGAGATGGATTTCCAGGGAACTAAATGCTATCCAGTAAGGTGAAGGTGAGAAAATCCATCTTTTGAGAGCAGAGATGTATTGTGTGTCGTGACTGTCGTCCTCCTCAAGTATGGAAGTTCTCTATTTCCAATCTTTGTAGTAGCAATGGGATGAATACATTTTCCTTCTTTCGTTCTCGTTAACTTTCTATTGTGATTAATTATGACTTTCTTTCACAAATGTTATGCCATATAAGTACTGTAAGTTGTAAGTGTTTCACATTCAAGCTGCAAATGATGCATCCTGGGTTTGAATCCAGATTTGGTGTGAACACAAGTGTGAATCTGGTATCTGGTATACTTCCCAAATCTAAGGATCTGGTATCCTTCTATGATTAGCATTCAGCATTTTTTTTAATTTTTTTGGAAAGCCCCAAGGCTGAATTCATTCATATCAACAAATTACAAATCACCGAGGACATAGGGAAGTAGAAAATATTAATATTTGCAATTTTATGTATGAAGGGGTTGCCAAAATATTGGTAGGGAGGTTGACTACTATTCTTGATAAAATTCTCTCCTGAGCAAGGTACTTTCCTTGGGGGGCCGTAACATTATAGATAATGTCTTTGGTTCAAGAGTTGACTCAAGGTATTGATGAAAAATTAAAAGGAGAATGTTATTTTAAAGTTAAATATGATAAAAGTCTATGATAGATTGGAATGGAGTTTTCTTTGAATGGTGTAATTGCTGGTACTTTCCTTGGGGGGCCATAACATTATAGATAATGTCTTTGGTTCAAGAGTTGACTCAAGGTATTGATGAAAAATTAAAAGGAGAATGTTATTTTAAAGTTAAATATGATAAAAGTCTATGATAGATTAGAATGGAGTTTTCTTTGAATGGTGTAATTGCTGGTTTTCCATCTTTAGGTACTTTAAGGCTATGTTTGGTTTGAAGGAAAAGGTAGGGAAAGGAAAGGAAATGCAAGGAAACCTATAGAATATTTGTAAAGGTTTCCCTTCCTTTCTTTTCCTTTCCCTACATTTTGCTTCAAACCAAACATAGCCTTAGAGGCCCCATTTGATGCCTCTTAGTGCTAAATACCGAAGTCCGTCCATACTCCATACCGTTTCAGTACTTGTTCCAAAATCGTCTTTAGACTTCAATGTACTATTTTACTTTTGGTTTTCCTATGATTCCACCTTTTGTTTTCCACGAAATACCTTATAAAAAAGTTATTCATCTTTGAGAAATTGCTAAAACTCAACCAAGAGTTTTTAACATTTTTCTTAAACTCACCACTACTTTTCAAAATGTCTAAAACTCGCCATGATATAAATGTATGCACTATATAATAATAGTTAATTAATAATTAAGCAATTATTTATTTTAAACTTATAGATATTAATTAATTCATTAATTAATGCACAATTCTTTAAAAATATTTAATTGTTTATGATTTTTATCAAATATACTATTTATTAATTATCTTATATTTAATTAATTAATTTATTTATTTTATAGTTAAATAAGCTTTCTCATATCCAAGATTAAAATGGTCTATTGGCATTTTTTGGAACACAATATTCATATTTTAAAACAACATTTCCTATCTTCAGACTTTAAAATCAAGAAAAATTTACCAACTCCAATACATCTCTAAAATTAATTATTACAACTTTCGTACTTCAATACAAATAATAGGCCCCAAGTCTTCTAAAGGTCACTGACTCACTGGTAGGGAAACCCCCCATCTCCTATTCCCTTTATCATTGTGGAAGAGGTGCTTAGTTGTAGCGTGCATGCTTTATAGTGCAATTTTGTAATGGAAAATGGAAATACGCTTTTAATAAAATCTTCAAGTTTCTTTAGGAAAGCCACCAAACGTGATTCAAAACTTTCCTTTGTGCAATGCCAATGAATATGTTTGGAACATTATATACATCAAAACAAACTAATAAAATACTTGTACAACAGCTGCAAATCAGAAAAGCAAAAAGGAATTCGGGTTTTGCACCTCCAATGTGGAAACGGATCCATCAGCATCTGTATCAAATACCAACCTCAGATGGCAATTTACAACCATGTGGACCCATAAGCTGCAAAGTTTATTGCGGGCCATACTTATCCAGATCATAGAACTCTATGTTCTTGTACTTTTGAGATATAATTTCGGCTTGAACTTTTCTTGCTGTGTCGGTAGCACAACCAACAAGAATGAGAACAGAGGTGCCAGCAAACCCACGAAATGCAGTTAGGTGTGTAACTTGCTCAACTACAGCTGGACCAGCAGCAAGTACTGCTAAAAATGCGGAACCCAAAACTGATATCCTGCTAAGGACCTGCATTCAAACAAAAAAAAAAAAAAAAACAAAAAATATAGTGAGAATGTACATTTGTTTCAACGAGTATTTGAACTGAAGCAGCTAAGAAAAGTTTAAGCAACTAGAGTCTACCAGTTATATTAGTGCTATTATGATTGGTTTTGATTCCACCCTCTAGCCTATAATAGCCATTTGTTCTTTTCATTATTTTGTTCAAGATATTGATGCTTTTCATCTCCATCAAATATGAATTCTGAATTGTTTATTGCATCATAGAGCACAATAGTGGGACAAGATTCACCTAGCTGACCCCAAATAGTTGGGATTAAGTCTGAGTCGAGTACAAAGCTTAAGATTCTTTAAAAAAAAAAAACAGGCAAAAAGTTTCATTATATAAAAGAAGGGAAGACCTAAAACTATACATTGAGACAACATTGAACAATCCTATACAAATCTCATCTGCTGCAACAGAGACAAAATCAGTTGGAGAAGCCCGAGCTCAGTCAAGACAGTTGTCAAAATGAGAAACCAGACAAACAGCTCAAAACGTTTTAGAGACATCGACTCAAGAAAACCCAGCCTTCAATTCTGTTAATCACCTCATCCAGCCGGCTAGTATAAATAAACTTAATTATTTTGATGACAAAATTCTTAAGAATGTAATAAAACTAAACTAAGGCAAAAGAAATTCTTTTGCACAAACCGTAAATTTGAGTTAAATAGTCTATTGCCTCCCCCAAGAAATGAAATTCAAATCATAAGATTTCTAAGAAGCTAAGAAGCTGGATTTGGGGAAAACAGGATTTTATATTAAAAATAAAAATATTGCAATATTAGTTTTCAATTTTGTCTTCAGTTAAGTAAACAAAAATGCATACATATATCTCATTTTACAAGAAATGGCAAACTGCTAATTTTATATCAAAAGGAGAATATGTTGCTCAGTTGAGCAAGACAAAATGCTTATGCTACCTTCCCCACTTTAGATAATATGCTGTGTGAGTATCAATTTAGAGTTACAGGTCGGAGGAAAATAGGCTAATAGTTAATGATTCAATCTGGATGGATCTAAACATCTAACACCAGAATCCGTACAGTTAAATGAAATATTATTTCAAGGCAACTCAACAATGAAATGACCCATATTTATGCATGCCATACCTTTGATGTTAGGCATTGGTGTCAACAACCTTCATGGTACTAAGAACCCAATATTTTAGTAACAAGAGAAAGACCTTTTTTTGAACAAAGACTTACTGTTTTAATAAATGCAGCTGTGCTTTTCCCGGGCCTGATGAGTGGGATAGATGCACCTTGCCGCTTCAACTGTTCGCTTACATCATCAGGATCCAATTGCAAGAAAGTGTAGTAATAATTGAAGAAGGCTATTAGTAGTATATTGGTAGGAAGATAGAGAGCACCTATAAGAATTCAATAGTTAGATTAGGATTTTGACTACTACAAAAGTTATAGCAAAAAATAAAAGAAAAAAGACCAATCAATGTTACTTCACCATATTGTGTGTATGGAAGAGCGACATAACTATAGAGTCTAGTACTGAAACTAGATAGTATTCATAAAAATTCTGTTTTCATAGTCAAAGGTTCAATCAAGTCAATTTAGTCCAACACTCCAATCATGGCAATAATATATTAGGGGTGCAAGTCGATACCCAATTTGAAGAATTTACACATCAGGCTCAGAACCTTGGGTTGGGTCAATTCAAATTTTAACAAAGTCTCAACCCAAAGCCCACCCAAGTTGCATCCCTATGTGGCATAACCTTTATCCAAGTTATCCATTCCTTTAGTACCAATAAATACTGACCAAACCTAAGGTAAATAAACTCAAGTCGCTGGGATAGAAAAGTTGCCTTATAATAGGTAACTTATAATAGAAAAGTTACCTTATAATAGAAAAGTCATAAAGAATCTTGTATTGTCCTCATTTGAAATCTCAGTCATAATATCATAAGCTAAAGTTGTTAATAGTGTTAACATACCCTAGTAACTTCTTAATAGTTATTATGAATTTACCTCCTGGATTTAAAGAAACTGCAGCGTTTTTCAAAGCAGCTAGACCAGTAAAACGTGCTAGAGTACCAGGAAGAGCTAATGATGAGGTTGAAAATATTATTGGCATCACTCCAGAACTATTAACCTGCATAAGCAGAGCTGTTAGATTAACAATGGAAATGCGCAACTCATATAGAAAAAAGATGAAATATTTATCTAATTTGTTCCTTTGAACATTGAAAAGGAACAATTTTTACTAGCCAATTTACATAGAAAAGGTCAAACAAATTCTTAATTGCAATCTGAAGATATTGAGAAAAAGTTATGAAATATTTATCTAATTTGTCCCTTTGCGCATTGAAAAGGAACAATTTTAGTATCCAATTTACATAAAACGATCATACAAATTCTTAATTGCAATTCTGAAGATGTTCAGAAAAATTTATAAAAAGCGCATTGTATTCTGTTAGTGTTCGGTCTGCCTGTTAGACTGATAACAGTCAAGGAAGAGAGAGAGAACAGAGAAGGAGAGAAAGAGAGAAAGGAGAAAAGCAGAAGAGAAACAAGGAGAAAAGATTCTGGTTCGAATGAGAGAAAAAAGTTCACTCTCCCATTCGGCCAGATGTATTTCATATTACTAAAATAATGTGGAAAAGTCACATATGCCCCTACTTAAGTTAGGGGCATTAAATCTAACATAAACTTACACATCAGCACCTAAATACAAGCATAAAGACAAAATTACCCCTACATACTCGACACTAACACTCCCCCTCAAGCTGGAGAGTATATATCATATAATCCCAGCTTATTACATATGTAGTCCACTCTCCCCCGACTCAACCCTTTAGTAAACAAATCTGCCCACTGGTTACCTATGTTGACATATGCAGTGTCTATCACTCCACTCAGCACCTTCTCTCTAACAAAGTGACAGTCAACCTCTATGTGTTTGGTTCTCTCATGAAACACCAGATTAGAGGAAATGTGAACTGCAGCCTGATTGTCACAGTAGAGCTTCATTGGAGTATCAACAGTGTATTTCATCTCCTGTAGAAGGTTCCTTAGCCACACTAATTCACAAGTAGTATATGCCATAGCTCTATATTTTGCCTCTGCACTGCTTCTTGCCACAACTGTCTATTTCTTGCTTTTCCATGTCACTAGATTACCCCAAAAAAAAGTGCAATAGCCTATGGTAGATCTCCTATCAGATACAAAACCGGCCCAATCAACATTAGCATATCCTTCTATTTTAAGTTTTCCACCACTTCTGTATATCAAATCGCGACTAGGAGCCCCCTTTAAATACCTCACAATCCTTATAATCGCATCCCAATGTGGAACTAGAGGTTTCTGCATGAACTGACTTACCACACTAACTGCGAATGAAATGTTTGGCCGAGTGATGGTTAGGTAGTTTAGTTTACCTACCAGCCACCAGTATCTGCTAGGGTCTTCAAACACTGCGCCCATATCATTGCTCAACTTAGTGTTTGTTTCCATAGGAGTTTCAACTGGTTTAGCACCTAACAAACCTGTTTCTTCAAGCAAATCAATAGCATATTTCCTCTGACACAAGTTAATACCATGCTTGGACCTTGCTACTTCTATCCCCAAGAAATACTTCAATTTACCAAGGTCCTTTGTTTGAAAATGGTCCTGCAGAAAGATCTTCAACCTGTCAATGCCCATTTTATCATTCCCGGTAATGACAATATCATCTACATACACCACTAATAGGATCTTCCCTGCCTAAGAGTCAAGACTGAAGACGAAATGGTCAACTTGGCACTGTTTCATACCAAACTTCTTTACTACCTCACTAAATCTGCCAAACCATGATCGAGGAGATTGTTTAAGCCCATAAATGGCCTTTAGTAGCTGGCACACCTTACCATCCTCCCCCTGAGCAACAAACCCCGGTGGTTGCTCCATATAGACCTCCTTGAGTAGATCACCATGCAAGAAGGCATTCTTGATATCAAGTTGATAGAGGGGCCAATCATACATCACAACAAGATAAATCACAACATGGACTGAACCAATCTTAGCAACCGGGGAGAAAGTCTCTGTGTAATCAATACCATAGGTTTGGGAATACCCTTTGGCAACCAATCTAGCTTTCAACCACTCTACACTACCATCAGGTAAGTACTTAACTGTATAAACCTACTTACAGCCAACAACCTGCTTATTAGGAGGAAGAGTGGTGAGTTCCCATGTATGATTATGAGCCAGAGCTGAGAGTTCTTCTTCCATCGCACGACACCATCCTGGAGAGGCAAGGGCTTCCTGGACATCCTTAGGTATAACAACAGAGGATAACAAAGAGATAAACTAGCGATGGGAAGTGGAAAGGTGAGTCAGTGAAACATAATTAGAAATAGGATGAAGGGTACAACTGCGCTTACCTTTTTGCAAGGAAATGGGAAGATCAAGATCAGATACTGGGGTTGGGGCTGGTGTGGTAACGGCTGTCGGATCTGTCGACGATGATGAAGCTGGAGGAGGCGCCGATACATGTGGGCGATGTGTATACACGTGATGGATTGGTGGTCGTTCAACAGGTGGTGGCACCGGAGGCAAAGACTTGGTCACTGCGAGAACAAGAGGAACAAAGTCCACAACTGGAAGAGGAAGGGGAGGAGGTGATGAGGAGGAAGAAACATCACCGGACCCCAAGAAGAATGGAGTAGACTCAAAGAAAGTAACATCAACACATACAAAGGAACGTCGAGAGCTAGGGTATAACACTTATACCCTTTCTGAGTTTGGGAATAGCCAAGGAAGATGCACTTAATAGACTGCGCGTCTAACTTGTCCATTCCTGGCCCCAGATTATGAACAAAACAAACATAGCCAAAATCTCGAGGAGAGAGAGGAAACGAAGACAAGGTAGGAAACAATGTGGTGAATGGGGAATGACCATCAAGGATAGACGTGGGCATCCGGTTAACCAAGAAGCAGGAAGTAAGCACTGCATCACTTTAAAAGGATTTGGGAACATTCATGTGATGCATGAGGGACCGAGCTGTTTCCAAGGGGTGACGATTCTTTCTCTCAGCCACCCCGTTTTGTTGTGGGGTGTAGGTACATGAAGTCTGGATAATGCCATGTTGGTCTAGGTAGTCCTGAAATGATGAAGAGAGATATTCATGGCCATTATTAGAACGAAAAATTTTAATGTGAACACCAAATTGGTTGCGAATCTCAGCATAACACTTTTGGAAAATAGGAAACAATTCACTTCTTCTTTCATTAAATAGAGCCACGTCATCCTTGAAAAATCATCAACAAAAATGACAAAATATTTGTATCCATTGTATGACATCAGTTTATAAGGACCCCAAACATCTGAATGAACCAAAGAACAAGGACTCAATACACGATTATCAACTCTAGGACTAAAGGGAACACGATGGTGTTTCCCCAACTGACACGACTCACAATCCAAAACAGAAAGATGACTCAATGAAGGAACCAAAGACTTTAAAACTTTCAGTGAAGGATGACCAAATCGATAGTGTCACTGGAGAGGAGAGAGGGACGATTGGAGAGCTATTGACATACTTCCACCATCATCAAGATAATAAAATCCCCAACTTCATGCCCTCCTCCAATCTTCATCCTCGTCTTGAGATCCTGAAAAACACACGAAGAGGGGTAAAAGGTAATGAAGCAATTAAGAGACTTGGACAACTTACTAACAGACATAAGATTAAAAGGAAATTTAGGGACATACAAAACTGAGGATAGGGATACAGGGTCCAGGTCAACATTACCAACACCACAAATGGAGGATGCGGAGCCATTAGCAAGGGTAACAGATTGTGATGTTGAGCAATGACAAAGGTAAGAAAACACACCTGGAGTTCCAGTCATGTGATCGAAGGCTCCAGAATCAATAATCTAAGGATGGGGTGTGGATGCCAGACAAACCATATCTGAGTGTGCGAGAGTGGCTGTGTTCTGCTGAGATGTGGTCTGTACTAACCTCTCATACTCATCACGGGGAATACTCATCATCTCCTTCCCAGCAACATCTATGGATGTAGGAGGTACCTGATCGGCCAAATGGCTCTCCTGTTTGAAGCTACTGTCACTGGTCACGACATGATTGGCCCAAGTTGAAGGTGGACCATGCAAGTCATAGCAATAATTGATGGTTATGTCCATCCATACCACAGTGTGTAGACCTCCTTGGACCCGAACTACGTCCTCTGCCACGGGCTCCCCTTGAATCTCGACCTCAAGTATGACCACCACCATGGTTATATGTAGGTTCACTACCACCACTCTGGCCATATGCCGGTCCACTACTACCACTACGGCTAGACTTAGCTCCCCGAGGTCCACCTCTAACACCACGACCTCTAGATACTGCTAGGGCTGATCTATCGGAAATATTAGGGTTCTCAGTAAATCCAATGGAAATCCTCCTGAGTTGAGCAAACACCTCTTCTAAGGAAGGGAGAGCTGTCCCTCCTAGTATCTGAGCTTGCACTGGTTCATATTCAGATTTCAGCCCCACCAAAAACCGAGTCACATCAAGTTGTTCTCTCTGTTGTTGCCGAATTTTGACATCAGAAGTGAAGGGGTGATAAACATTCAATTCATTACGAATGTTTCTCATACTAGCATAGTACTCCTCAAGACTATGATTACCCTATTGTAGATAAAAGTATTCTTGGTACACCTGATATACTCTAGTTGTGTTGTCTTGACCCGAATACAGCTTTTTAGCATGGTCCCACACTTCTTTGGCAGTATCAAGGAACATGAAATTTACACTAATCTTGGGTTCCATAATATTCCATAAGCATGTGATGATCTGTGCATTTGCCTGCTCCCAATCATCATACTCAGGAGAATCGGTGGAAGGTTTTTCACCCCTTATGTGCTTCACCTTCTTTGCCTTAAGAAAGACTTATACAGATTTGGCCCAAGGTACATAATTTTCTCCATTCAGCTTAATGGAGGTCATTTGAACATTCAGGTAATCAGTAGGGACCATCACACTAGTCTTGCTATCACTATTGTCTTCCATTGTTGACTTCTGATATTGCTGAATTCGGCAAACTGCACACTAGATCACACTACACCCTGATTTCAGCACTTACTACTGCTGCAAATTGCACTCTTTACACCACAAACCCAACTCCACGACTGCCTGAAACTTCCCAGCATTGTTTGAGGAACACCCCCCCTTTGAATCACACTGAAGGGTGCACAAACCCTAGCACACTACAATCTGAAATCCCACCATACAGTCTGAGATAGACTTCTCATTTAATTCACACAAAAAAAAATGCATAAAACCTCTTACTTGATCACCGAAAATCAGACCACACAAGACACCCACTGCACCACACGAATCAGCCCTCTTCTCTTCATCGATTAGGGGGGGGCTTCTTAGAAACTGCAGCAACCGACCACAAACACCACAACTGGAGGCATAGAAACATCCAAGGGAAGAGGGCGATCACTCCTTTTCAGCCCTGTCCCTTATCTCTAGCTGATGGCGAAGAAAATAAGAGAAAACCCTAGGCTGGGTGTGCAGATAACAGAATTCTGGGCGGATCCGATTTGCTCGATTCAGCTCTGATACCATGTTAGTGTTCGGTCTGCCTGTTAGACCGATAACAGTCAAGGAAGAGAGAGAGAAGAGAGAAGGAGAGAGAGAGAGAGAAAGGAGAAGAGCAGAAGAGAAACAAGGAGAAAAGATTCTGGTTCGAATGAGAGAAAAAAGTTCACTCTCCCATTCGACCAGATGTATTTTATATTACTAAAATAATGTGGAAAAGTCACATATGCCCCTACTTAAGTTAGGGACATTAAATCTAACATAAACTTACACATCAGCACCTAAACACAAGCATAAAGACAAAATTACCCCTACATACTCGACACTAACATATTCCTACAAACCAAGGTTCAAAGTATCAAGACTCACTATATGAAAAAAAGATCAAGAGTTTCAATCAATGGAAATTTTTTTATTATTATTTTTAATTGACAAATTGTCATATGATATGATAAGATGCCTTCTATCATTTAAAACATTAAAATAACTATAAAAAATAGACATAGATAAATCTCCAGGGCCTGATGGACTGACAAACTTGTTTTACAAGAAATGCTGGACTGTTATCAGAAAAGATGTCCTAAAGGCTTTCCAGGAATTTCACAATTCAGCATCGCTGGTGAGAAGCATGAATGCCACCTTTATCACTTTAATTCCTAAAGTGGAAGGAGCAGTGAATCTTAAAGATTTCAGGCCTATAAGCTTGCTGAATAGTTTCTACAAGCTTCTTGCAAAGGTGCTGGCCGAAAGATTGAAGATCTTAGGAAGTGTAATATCAGAAAATCAATGTGCTTTTGTTGGGGGAAGACAGATTCTTGACAGTGTTTTAATTGCTAATGAAGTTATTGATTCTAGAAGAAGGGAAGGAAAGCCAGGTATTTTGTGCAAGGTGGATCTGGAGAAAGCATACGACCATGTCAATTGGTGCTGCCTAGATTTCATTATTCAAAAAATGAACTTTAGCCAAAAGTGGAGGAATTGGATGAAGATATTTGTTTCTTCACCAAAACTTTTGGTTGTAATAATTGGGAAATACTCGGGTCTCTTTAGAAGCTCAAGGGGACAACCTGGAGAAAGCATACCATGCCCAGATCATTCATGTTAAATAGGTCAACGGATTAGTTACTATATATAGATCATTATAATCAATTCTGTTAGAGTTAGTCGAATGAGGGGTAGATTAGTCTTTTTCAGTTAGTTTAAGTTATGTGCTTATGTGGCAGCTCTAATTAGACTTCCTGTCCCATACTAAAGTGGGGGCAGTTTAGTCTTTGTACTTAATTAAACCCTTAATTCATATTATGGTCGAATGGTAGGGTTTAGGCTACCATGTTCGACTGACTTCTCCTTCTTCTTCTTCTTCTGGTTCGAACTGCTGAAGACAAACAAATTCAAATATGTAATTTTATTTGTGAGATCACCACCTTATATTAATATACTTATATGCACAAAAGAAGACTATACAATCAGGGGCAAAAGTCAAGAAAACTTGAACAAAAATCAGGGCAAAGAAGAGTTGCTATACAAGACTGATCCGTAAACTCCAAATTTGGCCAAATTATCTGCAAGACTGCAACAGCATTAAGTTCTCTTGGAATCCATTTGGGAGAAGAACTACGAGTGAAGACCAGGTCCCTTGCTTCTGCAAGATAGTGCACCAACCTCCAAAGGCCTGCACTAGTCCTATCCAACCACTTGATAGTATTCACTGAGTTGCCTGCTACAAGTAAATTAGTAAACCCGTTCTGTTTTTCTATTCTCAGCCTAGCAAGAGCTGCCAAAATTTCCGCCTTCACCGAGCTAGACTCCTCTATTGGTCCTCTGTAAGCCTACCTGGCATTATCCAGATTTGTAACAAAAACACCACCAACAATACCTGGGCCTGAGTTCCCAGAGTCTTCCATTGAATTTCAAAGTGAGCTCTGCACTAACAGTCAAGGACAACCTGGCGGAACTAGGCAAGGGAAGAGGAGATGATCTGAAAGGTATTTCTGTTTTTCTGTTAATGTCTTCCACTGTGTAACCAGCAAAGTCAAACCGAAGCCCATGGATCATACAAGCTAACAACATGCAACTCAATTTCATGAAAAGGCTTACTTTTCAAAAAAGAACGAAATCATTTTATAACCGCCTAACTGGAAAGCCTGATAGATTTGGTTTTATGACCTGTACTGAGTGCCAGATGGGCCAATATTTCCTATTATCAACTAAAATAAGGCCAACCCTGCCTTATGGCCCTAATATACTCTGGCTCAGCCCATCTGATCAAATTTCACATATAATCTTCTTGTGATCAATCATCAACACCTCATTTCAAACAATAAGGGTCAATTTCTGAACATAATTGCTGATTTTCATCTTCAACATTGAATGTCCCCAATCCACTTTCCAAGAGATTAATGAGCCTTCTTCTTAACCTTTCTCCCTTCTTCTGCACATACCTTTACAGTAAGAAAACCCCTGGCATTCCCCAATCATACTTCCATATACAAAGACAGAAATATGTCCTAGAATCCATTTATAGTATCAACCCTTAGGCTTATTTTACCATAATATCTTTTAAATTATCTTTGAAATTTCAAGAAACTACCTCCGGTGACCCAACAACCATCTTAGACACACTCAAAAGTAGAATAGTACTAAAGAGTTGGTACCAAATGCCCACTCACCTTTAATACTGTCTGAAATTACTAGTTGGCCTTCTATTGCAAATTCACAACTGCCTTACCTACTTTTTTTGATGAATTACTGCCTTACCTACTTTGATTGATGTCCTTGGACCAATTGGTTTGTGCACAAATACCAAATTATCCTCCTCAATAGATGCCTTAATTTGAAGCTTATCCCCCCTTTTGAAGACTTCTAGATTTTCAATTTCTCTTATAGCTTGAACTACCACTGCATGCATCTCCTCACCAGGAAGTCCTCATATGCAATCTCATCCATTGATTTATTACCTCTTAAAGAAATCAAAGTTAGAATGCAAAAGTCTTGATCTCCTTGGAACCAGAAGCTCCCTCCATGTTATTAGGATTTTGACATACTCCTCAAGACTTGTCTGTTTATGCGGAATTTGGAAATCAGGTGACAACTTGAGATTAATGTGTTGCATCATAAAAGATGTGTTTGGATCAGTGTTGCATGGATTCTCCTAAATGGACGATGTGTCTGTACTGCACACACGTTGAGTCCGACACTCCACGGTTTCTTAAGGACACTTCCATTTAAAGGTTCCTTTTAACAGTATATACCTTTTCCATAGATGTATCTGCAAATCCATATTTTCTCATCTTGTTGAGTCAGGCTCTTGGGGATGTGTCAAATTCTGATTACCATGTCATTGTCCATGCAACACTGGTTTGGACATAATAATTCCATGTGGCCTGGCATATTAAAATGTCCCAACAGATAAATGAAGTAACAGAAGTGCATCTTATAATCAAAAGTAGAAGTTCAAGATATGTTAGATGATGATTGCAATCCAGAGTTTCCTTTGAACTTTTCTTTTATCAGTTTGTAATAAGCCGTTTAGTTCTATATATATATATTTATATATATATGGATCAGTATTAATAGGGATTAAGTAGGGAATTCCCTTGCATCAGAATGCCAAAACTAGAGAAAAGGAATTGTCATGCAACAAAGACTTGGTTTACAAACCTTAAAAGGAAGATAAGCAGATTTCTGTAGACCCCCACTTCTGCTGCTGTATCTTAGAGCATAGTTTATTGGGATTTTCCTCTCAGCTTCCTGAAATATATTTTGACACAAATATTAATACCTGTATTAGATGGACTTGGTGCAGGTGTTGGGTGTGTGCATTTTTCTAGGAATCAATTTCGTTCAACCTCAAAATGTTGGATATTGGAACTCATCTAAATCTAATCTAACAACCAGTAATCATATATGGACAAATTATACATTTTTTTATGAATTATGGACACCATACATTGAGAATTGGATATTAAATCTAGAATCATGTAAGTGTGCTATTTTAATTCAGGTGCAGTCCATCACTGATATGCAAAAAGGGAAACATCAAGAACACAGTACAGAAAAAAGTTAACCAGAATGTAATATGATTAATTAAACCCCATAACATAGAAGTCCACATTTTATGAAGTTTAAGGGGAATTCTTGGCTGAGAATTCTATAAAACTATAAATACAAGCTTCATCTTCTAATTCAATATTTATTTTAGTCATATCAATTAATAGTTTATATAGGGTCCATATCCAACTTAAGTGGATCTGTACACAATCCATCAAAACTTGGAATCAGAGAAAAAACAGAGATGAATTTGGCAGATCTGAGACATCTCATATCCATAACTATGTTGTGTCATGTTCAAAACAGGTCTTGGAATAATATAATGTGTACAGGTATCATAGGTTAACACTTAACACAACCCATCTTTCCACCAAATAATGTTGAACCAAGTAGAAATTACCTGAACATATACAATACCGAGGACTAGTAGGAAAAAAGAAAGGACAATGGTAACAAGTCCAATATAGTTCCCATCCTGAAATGCCTGTGCGACAGTCCTACCAAATGTTGCTGGTAAGTATGACAGAATGTTTGTGAAGATCAAAAGAGATGTCCCATTCCCTAGTTTCAGGTCAGATATCCGCTCTCCAATGTAAGTTGTGAGTACTGAACCAAGTGTCAATAGTGTTACTGATGATAGCACCCACTGTGTACTGAAGTCATTGACATAGGGACGCAAGTAAAGTACTTGACCAATAGCCTGTCATGGAAACCAGAAAGCAATTACTAGAAAAGTTAAGACATGAACATAAAGATAGGAATGCCTGGGATGGTGTTGACAAATCAGACAATGATCTTCACACTCTAGGACCTGCAAAAACATTGTTTTCTCATCAATCACTCACTCCCTATTCCCGAAGCACTATTGATGGTGCTTGCTTACTATTTCCAATTACATAGGGCTAGGGAGTGGGACTTCCATGGCTATTTATAGATTCTAAAACTCCCAAACCAGGTTTCTGTTTTCAATCAGATTTCTCCTGAGAGTGTCACAAGAGTAATTCTTGTTTTATTGCCAATAATTCCCAAAATAATCACCATACTTTGAAATTATAGTTTAATGCCACTATATGCACTTTGTCTTCAATTTTCTTCAATATTAAGTATTGAAAACAATATGCACTTCATTGGAGAAATAATTCCAATAATTTCAGCTGTAATTCCATCAATAAATGATTTATCATTTCATGTGATTTTTTCTGGTTGATTATAAATCCATCATTTTTGATAGATCAACAGAAAACTAACATAAACTAAGTAAAGAAAATAGCATATAAACTTTTTTTGGTAAATAAATAGCATATAAACTTGAGTGCATGTAAAATGAATAATTAGAGAAATATAATTAAAAAGTTGTCTGCAAAGCTTCAAATAACTGACATAAATTTCCATCAGATGGTGCATCCAGAAATCTGACATAAATTAAAAAATGCAGAAGTGTTTAGTTGTTTTCTATGAATTGTTAAAACTGTAGGATCCAGGGATTTTCATTATCACTTTTAAAATCTTAGAAGTTAATGCTCAACACCCCCCCAGCATTAATCTATGTTTTCCAATTAATTGTGTACAATACCAGTTCTCTCTCTGTGGCTTATGAATATCAACTTTCAAAATAGTCTGTCCATTCCACAGAAGTTTGTAAAAAGGGTATGGAGTCTACCAAAATTTTTATTCAGTTTCAACTTGCAAGTGCAGAAAATGAACTGTATAAATCATGTCCGACAGTCCGAATAAGCCAGGGAACTGTTAACTGCCAAAAAATAGAATTTGCTACCTGTACTATAGCGAATCCAACCGAAGCATAACGGGTATACTGAAGAACTTTCTTTCTTCCTGCTTCGCCTTCTCTTTTCTGAAGTTCTTGCAATTTGGGGTAAATTTGAGTAAGCAGCTGAAATACAATCTGTGCATTGATGAAAGGAACTATTCCAAGGGAGCATATCCCCAACCGACCAATGCCTCCCCCAGAAAATGAATCCAAGGTGCTCAAGAGACTGTTCTGATCCAAATTACCAATGAAAGCCTCTCTGTTGACCCCACCTAAAGGTACATATATTCCAAGGCGGGATAAAGCCAGATACCCTAACAACTTGAGGAACTTTCCTGGAAGAGGACCTTTAAAAAAGTCACCAAAATCAATGGAACTATCTTCAATCGCAGCTGCCAATGTCAAAGAACTTAGTTAAGGGCTGAAAGCTAAAAGTATACTGTTCAACTTAGAGATATTTATGGATATCATAGTTTTGTGGCTAAAATTCCAAACCTGCCACTCCCCTAGCTGAGGAAGATTTCTCCTTTCTTGTACCTGATGTGCTCTCAGATCTTTGCAAAAACAAATCTTGAAAACTTTCCCATGGAGCAATAAACCCTGGAGATGCATCTGGATGGACACCCAATGGATCAAAAACTGTGCTATCACAACTGAGAAGGAGCTTACATTAGTAAGTGGAGAAAAATTACAACCACAAATTGAAAGTAAAATTATCTCTTACATACCTAAAATTTTCTAGTGATAAACTGAGGGAAGAAACCCTGAAAATTATCTCTTACATACAAACAAGAACACCAAACATCCTTCAAATATAACCGGTATAATATATTTCTCATAGTAGTTATCCTGGTTTGGATGCTGAAAATCTGTAATACTTTGATGTGAAGAAACATTATTAACCCTTTCTATTATTTGACCTAATACGGAGTACAGAAGTTTGTTTTTTCTTGGCAGCTAAGCAGCATCTGTGGAAGGTATCTTAATGGAGGATACATAGGCAGAAACTGTGTGAAACGGTCACTTTTCCCTTTAAAACAACTTAGGTCCATTGATCATTGAGTCAGATAACAAGACTACTATTACAGCTCTGAATTGCCCACCACAAGAAATTCCATGGAGGGGGAAGAACTGTATTGATTCAGAGCTTCCTAATACTGCGCAAAGGATGGACTTTGACTCTTCCTCCTAATACTGTGCAAAGGTGTGAGAATGGTTCCCTTTTTATTGTGTGTTTTTGATAAATAGCCATCAATTTTATTAAATATACACACATACAAACATGAAACACCATCTTAGAAATAAAGAGTCTTGTCACCACTCTCTCATTTTCTTAAGCTTACAACTGTGCCCAAAACATTTGGTATCTCCCTGCCCCTTGTTTTGCTACCGCATCAGCCATGCTATTGGCTGTCCTTGGGATCCTTTGTACTCTCAGCTCCACATCTCTTTTCAACCACCTGAACTTTTTCACTTCATTTCTGTAGGACCACAAAGCAGCCATTCTTTTTTTCAGCCACCCTACTACCAGTTCCGAATCTCCTTCAATAAGTAAGTCCCTAAGTTGCTTGCTGCAACTCTGGAATGAAGCAAGGAGGACATAGGGTGGACTTTAACTCGAAATTCAAATAGTTTCCATAGAGATTTCAGAACTTTCTGTTACTTCCATGCATTAAATTAATTATAGGACGAAAGGGGTGGGGCGGGGAGAAAATAATTGACTAATGCCTCCTGTTTCTTGTACACGTTGGAAATTACGACGAAGAAGACTAAGCACTCTTTGCAACCAAGCAAAGAAGATCATTAGTGGGCAGACAAGAATAGATAAAGTAGAAACCAGGATACTTGATCACTATATTCAAGTTTCTTTTAAAAGAACGAGAAAGCCCAACAACCAATAATCTCATGAAGAAAACTAGTACACGAACTGAATTGTCAAGAACAGTGTCAAAACGTGGGAATTTCTCTACCCACTAACAGGAACCTAGCAGTCCACACTCAAAGGAAGAACCATGATGAATAATAGAGAATTATGATCCTACACTCATATGACTATTATAAAAGATACAGATCAATAGAAAGTTCTGCAAAGAGACAACAGACAGACTCTAAAAAACAGAAATAATTCGAAAGTTATATTCGGACCCAGATCAATTTCCCACTAACCAGATTTGAGTCTCTATAAACAAACAAAATTTTACAAAAATCTCAATACCCAGATGGGAACAATGCGAATTTCTGATGAAATTTAGACAGCCATTCCATTGCCATAAAAAGTAGATGGAAGAAATAAACTTAAAGAAAGACCAAAAAGGGTACCCGTTGAAAGGAAGGTCAAGATTCCATTGATGGTTCTTGGGCTTTCTATTAACAGCAAAGCTCGCTCTGCAAACCGAACGCCACGGTTTTGGCTTTGAAGAGGCTTTAGGAGAGCGAGAGAGCGTACAGAGATTGAAGATAACCGAAGAAGCTTCACTAACCGTTAACAACATTATCCCTCTTCACTCTCACCGTCGCTCCAGTGGGTTCTTTCTCTTCTCTTCTATTAATTTTTGTTGGGAAAACCATTTCTATACGGCCCGCTGCACCAACGTTCCAATCCTTGACCGCCCGATTCGAATCCTTCCAACCAAATACATGAATATGTGGTGGATTATATAATCTTCGGGGTTGTTAGTTGTTATCAAGCAAAACTAAGAAAAGATCAGATGGTCCTGACCTGAAAAATAAAGAAGAAATGCGTTTGCCGGGAGTCGAACCCGGGTCTATTGCTTGGAAGGCAATTATCCTAACCGTTGGACTACAAACGCTTTGCTGACATGAATAATAAATAATATTTTGATAATTGGTTGCGATGATTGGCTGGACTACGAAGTTTTCTGTCTTTAAATGTCTGTTGACACAACTCTTACATCTTATAGTCTCTGTAATGGTCTGATCAGCTTAATGCAGATGTTAATCAAGGGCTAAAGATGGATTGGCCTTTTAGTGTGGTTGGTAGAAGTCTGTGGCTGGTTGTAGCCTTTGCTAGGGTTGGTTTTTAACTTTTAATTGAAAGGATCCTTAATGGGCTCCATCATTTTTAAGCATGTCTCCATTATCAATTGTGAGGATATACAAAGTAAAATTAGAAGAAGAAGAATTGTAGTGTGAGCCATTGTTTACTGAACTCACAGTTCAATGTTGATATATGTTCTCTTACTTTGATTTTGTCTTCAACTTCTAATTCTTCTTTTTCTTCGTCTTTGTCACAATTTTATTCCAGACAGAGAGAGAGAGCGTTGAACCCGGGTCTATTACTTGGAAGGCAATTATCTTAACCGTTGGACTACAAACGCTTTTCTGACAAAAGCTTAATTCATATTTATGAGATCATTTCATTCTGGTTCATTAGAAGTTTTATGAATTTACCCATGTAGCATTTTCATCCCCCATCTCTTCATAATTAAGAGATTTGTAATCTATTCATCCATTCGCTTACCTCCCGAATTCTATTCCACTTGGGGATGCAAGTTTAGGGCGGGTTGGATCATGGATGGGTTGAGGTCAACCTTAATCAAGTTCGGTTGGGATTGGCTTGTGCTTAGGTTGTGTTCAGGTTGGTCATATTCTTTCGCTTTAGTTTTTTTTTTTTTTAAATCAAAAGGGGCAATACAAGACAGGTGCTAGCACGTTCCCACAAATCAGAAAAACAAATAAAAGCTAAATTCCATGGAAGATACACCTTTATTAACTAGAGAATGACCCTAGTATTAAGTACGGGGAAACTACACCTTATGTAAATCATTTTATTAATTTAAGATCAACTATTTATTTGATATATCTAATTTGAGTTTCTTATTTGATTTAAAAAAACGTAAATCTGATTTATTTTGTGGAGTACAATGAATAGGCCTTCGTTAACAAAAGTTCAGGCATGAGCCACATGACATTCATAAGTCCAATCCAACCAATATTTTTTGGTTATATATTGTTAGATTAATTTTCATTTATTTTTGTTAAAGATTATTAATTTTTATTGTTATCTAATAAATTTGTGTTAATTTTTAGGGAAAATCTATGATGCAGAAAATATATGGTATGGGAAGATTTTTGACCAATCAAAACCCACCCATGAATTTTGATAAATAACACTTGATTGGCTACCACGTTTATGATTCCAGTTGACTGGTTAGATGTTTTTCATATATCATATCTTTTTCATATCATAGTCAAACCCTAATTTTTATTATCTAAGTGGAATTTAAATATATTTTAATTTTTATCAGTTATTATTATATAAATGTGTTTTAACTTTTATTAGTTTTTTATACTTCAAAATGAATTTAAAATTACTATAGTAGATTATACTGAACTTTTACTAATTAAGCAAAAATAAATTTAAAAAATCTAATGAATTGTATTAGTAGGGTATGAGTATATTTGATCTAATTACGGGGAAATTTACCCTTATTAATCGCTAATATTTATCAATGTTTTCATATCTATTCATTATCTTGTCATCTTTTAATATTTAACCATTTTTACATATATTGCATTTTCTTTTTCAATTAGTCATTTTTAATTATTTAGCCAATTTTCCTTTAATCAATTTTTTAATTTTTAAGCATTTTATTAATTTTTCAATAACTTTCTTATTGAATTAGTCATTTTAATTACCTAATCGATTTCTTATTTAATTTAATTAAATTATTTGATATTTTTCTTGTTAATGTAATTTTTAGTTAGTAATTACTTAATCAATTTTATTATTTAATTATCTATTCTATAGTGAATAATCAACTTTACTTTTTTAATCATATTATAGTGCATTTCTTAATCTATTAATTATTTAAGAATGCTTTGAATTATTTAATCATTTTTATTAATAATTGAATAATTTTTTTCTCTTATCAGTTTATTAGTTGTGTAAATGAATTCAATAATGAAGGAAAGTAGGTTAATTAAATCAATGTAATTGAATTGAATAGCTCGTGTTATGTATAGGTAGGACAATGGGTGAATTTGTTTGTGTCCATACACTGTACAGTCAAAATGGGTCACAACTAAATCCATTTTTGTCTTCTTCACTGAAGTGTTTTTAAACGGGTTTCTCGCTAGTCGTATAACGAAAAACAAAGGTCATAAATAATAATGGGGTTGTAGATGTTGAAAACCAGTGATTAATTGGACTCATTTCTGCCAAGTTAATGACGATATAAAAAAACTGTTCCATTAATTAAGAATGGTAAATTAATTTTGATGCTACGTACCTCTGTTCAACGAATTTAATTCCATGAGCAATGCCAATGGAGGGCTTGATCAAGTCTTAATTTTAATTCTATGATATTGGGTTCAGACTAATTCCAGATATTCTTCTTGGATTTAATTCTGTGAAAATGGGTTATTTCAAGCTTGGAGTACTCACTCAAAATCTTTTAAATTGATTTTTCAAAAAAAAAAAAAGATTGTGTATGCACGTTACACGGAAGACTTCTTTTACGCTATATTTGATTTGAATGAAAATATAGGAAAAGAAAGGAAAATGTAGGAAAACCTTTACAAACCAAACACAACCTTAGTTATGGCCATGAAACACCCAAATTAGCATCCGATCAAGTTTAATTTTGCCGCAAGAAAACACATTTTAAAACAAAAGAAAAAAATGCAAGACAGAGAAAGATATTCATGTAACAGTTTCTATTCCAAATCTGTTATTCATGAAGCCAAGCAATCTCTTAGAAACACTCAACCACTTGCATGAAGAAAAAAATCTGATATATAAAGAAAAAATTAAATTATTCAAATTTCAAATGAGAAGATGCTGCAAATAAGAAAATCATGTAAGAGAGAAAGATGCTCACTTGGTTTCTTAATTTCTATTCCAATTTTTCTGTAAGGTTTTCTTACCTTTCCCTTCCGTTCCCTACTTTTTCTTTCAAACCAAACATAGCCTTAGAAAATGATTCATATGAAAAGATGTTGCAACTAAAAATGCAGTTAAATAGTTTTACTGCAATTGGCTTCCCCCACTGGTTGGCGTAATATGTCATGATTCCTATGGTAATCATGTGGCTAGTTTGGCAACCACTATTCTTCTTTGCTCCACATTTGCAAGTGAAGCAGAGGCTCTACTTTCTGGTCTCAAATTGGCTAGTTCCTATCCAGTGCTTGTAGGAGGATTCATCCCCCCCCCCCTCCTTGGTCCCATTCACACTTATATTATGGACTGTACACTATAGGCAGCTCTTTGCCATGTCAAGAGGGATTTCAATCGTATTGCGCAAACTTGCTAAATTTGGTCTAGCTGGCCATTTCATTTGGGCTGGAGATACACCCTCTTGCATTTCTCGTTTAGTTCTATCTGAAAAGTCTTCTTTAGAGGCTAATGTAAACCTAGATTTTGTTGTTGAATGAAAGTTGGCTCTTTTTCCTTTCCTACTCAAAATAGTACGTTTTACATAATAACTCTTTCTTATCTATTGAATACATATATTTTCTTTTGGTAGTAACTGATGAAAAGCTTTTGCATGAACTAACATCAACCAGTGGGAGACCTTATCAACCTAGGTGCAAGTGGAATTTGATCCCAAGTCTCTGCTATGACCAGAATGAGACCTTACCAACCATCTGGTTGGCACCTTGTAGGATTTATTTTCCTTGAGAGTGGGAATAACCACTCTTTTGAGATGCTCTTTATTGAGAAAATAAGATGCCACTTGTCTGAGTAAGATCCTCTCATGTCTGATGGGATTGGGTTGTGCTCAGCTTGGTCCAGTTCTTTCACTTCAGTATTATTAACGCATAAGGCTTCAATCCTAACCCATCTTTATCTTTTCAAGTTGGTTTTGGGCCAAGTTCGGCCCTATTTCTATTAGGAAATGGAGCAAACTACGTGATTTGAAAACTTAGAGAATTGATAAAAATCCATCTCTATTGTGATGGACATCCCTATTCTATTGAGGTTCTATATGCATGTGCACTATTGAGAAGGGAATTTTGATCCATTTTAGTTTATGGAAATTCCTAGGTCTAGTCCATGATGTGTAGTCTATCCATTGTCTAAACTCTAAAGTGGTGTTTGGCACATTTTTCAGTTTGTGGAGATCTTAAAAGACCAAAAAATGGTCTTTTCCTGTTTGATATTGTGTAACTCAAAAGACATAAAAACGAGTGCATGGAAATATTGAAAAAGCAAAAAATCGAGAAGTTTCAAATGAATCTTTTGGTCTTTACGCACTGAAAATGGCCTTCCCAGCTATTTTTAATGGCCTGGTAGACCATGACGTGAACTAAATAGTATTCATATTTAAAAACAAGACTCCAAAAGCTTAATGCATCTTCTTGTCTATTGGGTTGTTGAAAGATCTACCTTTCAACCACCTTTTTTGACCCTTTTACATGGGACTTGATATATTTTAGACTCTATTATTAAAAGGTCAAGTTCTAAGTTAACTTATTCTGACCCAATTAAGACAAAATCCAATTGTTGCAAATAAACATACATACGCACATACAAATAGCATGCAAGTAAAATGCTCATTGAGTGTAGCATCTCTTGCTCTTTCGATTCGTTGGAGATGCAAGCCTTGTAAAGCCCTAGTTTTTAGGTTGATTTCTCCCCTTCTTGGATTTGCTAAGGTAGGAAGTTCATTTTTTTCTGTTAGTCTTTTTTCCTTCATCTAAGGTGTTTTATTGTTTAAAGAGAAAGAAAAAAAAGGGAAGGTTAATTCCAAGGCAATTAAGTTGGATATGAATAAAACATATGACAACATTAATTGGGACCTTTAGGAGAAATCTTCATAGATTATGGATTTTGCAACCCTTTGGATGAAGGTTATGATGGCTTTGTTTAACCTCAATTTCATATTCTTTGCTCTTGAATGGAACAATGTGTGGTTACATTCAACCAAATAATGGCTTGAGCTTATGAGACCCCCTATCCTTATATCCTTTTATCTGTGTTGTTATGGCAATGCTTGACATATTAATTGCAAATGGCCATTAAGGAAATTGGTTTAGTAAGTTTAAATATAAGCTATAGAGGCCTGACGTTTACACATTTGTTATATGCTAATGATTATGTTCTTTTTGCAAAGGTGGATTCGATCCAATGTCACAATATAATTAGGTATTGCAAAAGTTTAATGACTACTCTGGTTTAAAGGTAAATAAATCAAAATTGGTAGTTGTTTTTAGCTTGAACACGCCTTCCAAGTTTTGAAAAGTGATAGCCAAAGCCTTAAGAATGTGGAGACCCAAGATTAAAGTATTTAGGGGTTCCAACATCTATAGGAAGGAACTTGATTGAGTTATTTTCGGCTGTGCTTTCATTTGTTCAAAGCAAAGTTGCTAGATGGCATCTCTTTTGTCATCAATAGGAAGAGAGGCTTATTAAAGTCATAAATTGTGCTTCTCCCATATATTAAACTATGCATTTAAATTACTAGACTCTCTCTGTAGTAAAACAAATAGTGTGTTAGTTACCTTTCTCTAGGCCCAAAAAAAAATTCATTTGGAGGCTTAGAAAGATTTATGCTTCTTAAAGTCTCATGGAGGTTTGGGGTTTAGGTATATGCTACATTGCAATATAACTTTGCTTACAAAAGCTGTTGGAATCTTATAAAAAGACAAGATGCATTATAGACCAAAATTCTTAAGAATATATTTTTTCCTATAGTTTCTATTTAGAATGCCTAGTTACACTACTGAAAAATTCATCTATAGAGGCGACCATAACTGTCTCTAAAAGCTTAGAAAATGCCTCTAAAGGAAATAGGAGACGACCAAGCAAGTGCCTCTAAAAGCCCTATCGCTAAATGTTTTACAGGCGCTTGGTTGCGCATTAGTGGTGGATTATAAAACCGCCTCTAAATTGGACTTTTAGAAGCACATATGACTACCTCTATTGCATCGACGCTAAAAGTCTTGTATAGAGGTAGTTAAAAGTGCCTCTAAAAGTTCAATTTAGAAGTGCATTTGAACGCCTCTAAATGATTTTGCGGCACTTTTATGTGCCTCTTAAAGAAATATAAGAAAAGGAAAAGTCTCAATTAAAATGCTTTAACGACATTTTTGACTGCCTCTAAAGATATATGCTTTAATATTTAGAGGCGCTTTTGGCCGTCTCTAAAAATGTTACAATTTTTTTTAAAAGTGCAATATATTGTAAATATTGCTACAAAAAAATTCTAATTGATACACCTATATGAAAATATATTTGATCAAAACATAAAACCTATATGAATATATACATAAAATCCAAAAAGATACACCTTATCCATAAAATTCCAATTGATTTCAATTAATGAAAATCTTTCATAACAAAGAAAATCAAGGATTAATAGGGAATGCAGACTAAGATGGTTCAGTCACAACTCCTTATGAAGCAACTCCTTACAAGCAACGTTTTAGGGAAACCAAGGATCGTTCACCTTTGGCTTCTATACCATGAAAAACTAACTTCTTATGAAGCTATTCTAATGCAAGGATTCCTGATGTGTCGATGTTCATCAAGTCTGTCACCAGAAGCCCAACAAAGAACAAACCAATCAGTGAGAAAAGCTAGCTTTCTAGTTGTTCCCCCAAAGCAGTTATTAGATGTTTTTCTTGGTTCCATTAATGCACTAAGTGCTGAATCGAGAGCAACAACTGCTTGCTGCCACATATTAAGCCTGATGTGTGCACCTTTTAGCAGTGTGTTGATCCTTTAATAATCAAAATTTAATAAACCGATCATAAAAAATGAGGCATTTCTTATTAGTAATAGGTGTAATTAAGAGTAGACTCCTAGTAGCAAGAAGTTCATATAAAATTAAGACTAGGGTAATGCATATATTTGCACATGGTATAACACTTAAAATATAAATTAACAATATAGAGAATATAATAAATGATGACAATAATAATAACTACAATAATTGTTAAATACATGATTTAAACTAGTAGAGTTTCATATACTTCTACAACTAACCTTTCCCTACTACATTGATTAATCATTCATCCTAATAACCATGGTTTGATCATTGGCTCCACATAGATATTAAGGCTTTCTAGATCTGCAAATCCTCATAACCATTGCCGGAGCATCCTAATAACCATCGTTAGAGTATCAATTCATTCCTTAGCCAGGGTTTTTGGAGTGGAACTGGAGCAAACCTCAATCCTTTACAAAGTCCCAGTACAATTGTTATACAATTGCAGAACTTGACACCACTACAACTACATAGAGATATCCAATGGTCCCTTTCTCATATGCCACTTTGGCACCCGCTGCCAACATGGCTGACACATATTTGCCTAGATTGATAAGGTGGCTTATCTGTCCATCAAAATATCTCCTATCACACTACATTCCCAAGGAGAAGCAAATTAAAATTATATCCCAATTAGAATTGATTTAAACAATGGAATTCAAACATTAGAAGCAACAACAGTCAAAAGATTGGAAATAATGACTTAATTAATTAAGGCAGAGCTGTTAGCAATAAATGAACCTACATGGCTCTCCAATATTAAGGCATGAAGGAAACAACATAAGCCATATCTTTGTAATGTTTGTCATCGTGCAAAATCCATAGTCCTTAGTTTTATAGCTTCCAGTTATGTAGTAACATGCAGCATACTCCAGGTTCTTAAGCAGTGACACATGTTTCAATAATGGATGCTAATTTGTTTTAATAATTGGCTTTGCTTGGCTGGTTATGGTTTGGGTAATAACTAAATATCATTAAGCCTCTTTACTAAAAATTAAATTAAAAAAAAAGGAATCACTAGACATATATACCTGACTACAAAGTTGATCAGCCATGAAGAAGTCCAACATGACAACATCACATGAAGTGTAACAAAAATTTAGAAAAAAAATTAATTTAACTAGAAAATGAAATTTCAATTCAACTTATCTATTCATTTTCTTCTATGACCCTAATCTTCTTGAAGATGATCATACCTTGTAAAGAGGTGATGGAATGGTATTACTTATCACCCGGAGGAAACGAAAACGGCTTGATCGATAGAAAATGTTGAAAGGACAGACTATCAATATCAAAAAAATCTGTAAAAATAAAAAAGTATTAGAATTTTAATCTTCTTTAAGTCTATGTAAACATATGCCCATTGTGGACCATGAATAAATCAACAGAAAAGGAATTGTCTTTCTCTTTTGTGTCATGTAAAAAGAAGAAGAAGAAGAAGAAGAAGAAGAAGAAGAAGAATTACCAATAACAAAAAGATAGGTATTGCTTGAACTCAGGTCGATGAATTATGAATACCCTTTTGAAATAAGGAACAAATGAACAAACATAATCCCCACTACTGCAGTCATTGATGTGGCGCAGATCAAGAACACATCTCTATATATTAGCTCTTTTGTGGGGGCCAATTCAAATATGAAGTTGTAGTTTATACGGGTCTTTCTCCACATGAAAATATTATAACCATACAAAAAGAAGTGTAGGAATAGTAGACTAAACAAGCTGCAAACAGGGAGTCCAAAAGTGTAACAGAGCACATTAGTAATGTATTACTACTTGCAATAATGTTCATTTGAAAAAAAATAGAGAATTAATTGCAATGAAGGAAACTCACCTAAGCACAGGATAAATAGTTTCCATGTATATTATATCAGATTCCTGGGTGTACATCTTGGTGATATGAGCCATTATGAAATATCCAACAAAGAGGGCTATAAAACATCCAATAAAGAGGCTTGAATGGGAAATGTAAAAAATGAGAGTTAGAACTATTACCTAGGAAATCTTTGAGCTTGTTTCACTTTTCTTTTCTTTTTTTTTTAATTTTTGTTGTTTATCAATTATTTATTTTTGTTTTCTAGACATTCATTATTCATTCACTAGAGACGCACTATCAGGTAGGGGTGAACATCAAAGTATCAAACATACAACTGGGTACCACAGTTTGCGATGGTACAACTGTGCTTAGGCAGTTAAGATGAACATCAAAGTATCAAACATATGAATATTTCATAGCTGTTTAGAAGACAACTCAAATCAAGAGTATAAAGAGTTACAATAAACACGGAAACCATAGATTTACCTTCTACTGGACTTGAAGTAGGATTTGTTACTTGCCCATTCTATGCTCCCTCTTCCGAGAGAGGAGATCCAAAATGATTACTATCTACCAAATTTGATGAGCTTCCAATATACTTATCTTGTTATTCATGAACATCTAGACAAGGAATTGCTGGTAAGAAACACAATTCTTCCACTGAGATATCAGAATCATTGAAAGCAGAATCCTTCTCCACAGTCATAATATCAATCTCCTCATCTTCATTAATATCTGATTCCTTCACCTATGGACAAGAACTTTAGAATTAAGAAAATCTAAAAGTCAAAGATCAAACAAAAATATATGGTCTAATAAGCTAGGTTTCTTTTTCTCACCTTCTTAGTTCCAGTCATCAAATCAAATCCATCTTCTCTTTCTACATATTCTTCATTTTCCTCAAGTTCTTTGAAATCTGGAGCAAACACACTCATCATCGCCACTGAAACAATGTGCTTTCCAATGGATCCTAGTGACAGAATCCTGAAACTCACGAAAAAATACCAAGCACTTAGACTCAAATGCCTTAAGCTTATCAACACCCTGTAGCTCATCCATGGTATTGTTAGCTCACTGAGAGCCCTTGCCCCATCTTCTACAACTAACCTTTCCCTACTGCATTGATTAATCATTCATCCTCATAACCATGGTCTGATTATTGGTTCCACATAGATATTAAGGCTTTCTAGATCTGCAATTCCTCATACAAATCTGATTTTCAATCAAATTGGATTCCTTGTTTACATTTTTTTTACCAAGAGAAAATCTCACGCTCGATATCCACAGAAAATCTCATAGATCCAAACATTACCATGATGTTGAGATGAACGGCAAAGAACTGGCAAGGTAGAACTAGAACTGAGAGGAGTAGCAAAGATCTCCCATGTTCAACAATAGAAGTAGCTTCATTGTAAAGATCTGGAAAGGTAGCAAAACACCTAATCTTTTGAGAACAAAGACAGAAATTGAACTCTCTGGCTTCAATGCAATTGCTCTGCCTTCAAATCTTCAAATTGAACTCCTTTATGCCTTTCAATCTATGACCTAACAAAGCACTCCATTTTTTTCTTCATAGATACACACCTTAAAATCAAATGTAAACACTCCATTAACTGATCACCTCCATACAATGGATTGCTTTAATGGTCAGAACTTAAAAACAAATTCAGTATTCTTTTTAGCAAATTAAAGAATATGCTAAACAAACTCAACCTTAGGCAAAAGCAAGGTTTCTACATTACCCAAAAACCGAATATTAAGGCACCATAGTTTCTACTAAATAATCTACAAAAGCAGCAAAAAGCAAGGGGGAAGTCCAAAGAAAATTCGGTGAAGAAAATGTTAATTAAGGTGAAAAACTAGGAATAGTGTGGTCTTTAATGCAATCATAGCTAGAGGAAATAGTGTTGCATCCATAACTTTTCATAAAATATAAAACCTTTTCGGTATATAGGATAATGACAATATGTAGAATCAAATTCAGGTCAATCTAAAATGTCAAACCAAAATTTGATCCAAACTGGTCCAAAATTAGGTTAGAGTAACCAATGAAAACTTGGCAAGGCCAAGAATGGATTGGATAAAGAATCACTAACACAAATCTTAATCCACATGTGCAAATTAGATGGAACTAACCAGCCTGTAAAAAATGTTATACATAAAAAAAATTGTAAAAAAACGTAGATAAGAATAACAACTGAAAGATTCCTATTTACAACCAATAGGATTAAGATTTAGGATAGGGATACATAATTTAGAGCTTTATTTGAAACAATTAAATTAATTGTAAAACTGAACCCAATAAACCTAATTAGTAAATCATATCAAAGTTATAAAAAGATCAAGAATGCCAGTAAAGGATAAAAAGTAACAATTTTCAAATGCTCCAAATCATCTCTCAACTTCATATCAAATGCATTTGACACTACCTGAGAATACCTCCCATCTTATCCTTCTTTCTATTCAAAAACCAATATGGGATTTCGCAACATGTTCATGAGATTCTCCAACTCTACTACGGACAGTTCACCAGCCCTCTTATTCATGTTTGCATTGGCCTTCTTGTAGACAATATTAGTGAATTACCTCCCAATTCCTTTGGTTGAGTTAAGGGCAAACATAATTTTCTACTTTCCGTCCACAATGGTGTTGGAAATCTTGTTTGCAGCCACATCAATGCCTGAGAGTCATCTCCACCTGTACGTATATGACAACTACTATGTGGCACCCAAGCTATTATGTTAACACAAGCCTGGTGCCTCTACAACTCCACCACTGGCATCGTCAGAAACCGGAAGCACCACCTTACCACAGTCCATGATTATGGTTGCCACGTAGCTTGGGTCCTACTTGTTCCACCCCAACCACACAAGCGGCGTGTTGAGCTCGGAGCTTTCATAGATGATAGTCGAGTGCTTCTTGTCATGTAAATCGAAAAGCTTATCGGATCCATCTGCGGAAACCGAAGCAAAAACTTTGACGCCTCCCCAAGTAATATCGTAGACCTCCTTATCGTGCACGATTAACTGGGTATCTAGGGTTTCCTTCTCGATATCCCAAATAGTGCAAGTGGTGTCAATGCTCAAAATCCTGATTCGCTTTGGCTTGGCTTCATTCTAGTCGAAGGAGGTGAGGGGGCCACAGAACTAGCTATTTTTGTTGCTGTTGAGGAGGCTCTTGAGCTCGACCATTTCGTCAGAAATGCACCATACACAGAGAAAGTCACTGGAGGTGGCGAGGAGGTCAGGCTTCTGGCACTCCTTTGTTAAGGACGAAAATGGTCTTGGTGGGTGGGTAAGGGTGTTCGAAGGAGAGATTTGGGTTTGAGCAAATTTCACCAGTGGAATCGTCGAGTTGGATGATTTCAACCCAATTTTGACATTGCTCAAGGAGGCTAGTGCTAAAGAAAATGGGGAAAAAAGAGGAAGAGAAGAGAAAGAGAGGAGATGAAGGAATGAACAGAGAAGAAATGGAGAAGAAAAGGAAGAGAAGGATCAAATAGTGAACTAGGTTTGCTTCCAAAGAAAGTGAGGAGTCATTGTAAGTCGAGAATAGACTTTATGAGCACAAATGTTTTGGGCGCAAAACTCAAACCATGACTAAATTTTGGGCCCATTAATATGAAAAGGTAAAATTGTTAACTATAGAGGCACTGTGCCTCTATACTAATGAAATAACTCCGCTTTCTTTAATATGGAATAGAGGCAATTTTTTTTTTTATCGCCTCTGGCTAAGTGCCTCTAAATCCAAGTATTCCAGTAGTGTTAGGTTCTCACCCATCACGGGCATGGAGGAGCCTTATTTTTTCTAGGGAGAGACCTTCTTAAGAAAGGTTCAAGATGGAGAGTAGGAGATGGTCCTGATATTCAGATATGGAAAGACTCGTGGGTTTTTGGATTGCCTTAATTAAAAGTCCAATCTAAAAGTTCTATGAATACAAACTTAACAAAGGTTAGCTAAAACAAAGATCCAAGATGTGAAAGGTTAATCTACTGAGAAGTCTTTTTTCATAGGAAGGAGTTAAAGCCATTTTGGCAATTCTTTTAAGTTGGGTTGTATCTTAATTTTTTTGTCCTAGAGCCTTACTAAAAATGGTGAAATTTCAATTAAATTTGCTTATCAATTAGCATTTGCAAGTCAGGAAAGCTCATGTTTGAGTGAGGTTTCTGAGCTCAACCAGTTAATTTAGAAGAAAGTATGGAGCTTAAAAACAACTCCAAGAATTCAATATTTCATTAATTTGGAGGTGTATACGCTTTTTTTTTTGTTCCAACCTTGGCAATTCTGAAAAAAAGGCATTTTTCAGTTGAAGATACATGTCCTAGATGTGGAGGTGAGGTCAAGACTTTAACCCATCTTCTTGTCCTCTATCCTTTCACAAAAGCAATATGGTTTAGCCTTAACATTCCAATTAGGGGTGAGCTAATCTCTCAAGACTCTTTGTAGAGATGGTTCTCTCATTGGTTGTGTAATTCCTCTAACCTACACCAATCTGATGTTCTTATGGCAATGGTGTCTTGGCTCATTTAGCAGTCCTAAAATGATTTGGTTCACTAGGGATTTAAGAATTTGTCAGGGTTGATCATCAAAAAGACTTGGTGTTTACATTTAGGGTTTATGGAAGTTTAAGAAGAAGCACTAGTTTTAAGGCCTAGGAGACATGTTAATCCCTAGTGGGAGAAACCATAAACCTAAGTTATTGATGTGGATGGATCATTCATATTATTTTTCTGGATAAGTAATCAAAAAAATACTTAAACCTTTTCATGGTGACTTTCTTGACAGCACAGAAATGATAAAATTTTGTAGAAAGGCAAAGATTGATACAAACAATCACAACATGACTATAAGGAAATTTCTAGAATTTATGCTGATTCCAACTTTTTATTAGTTAATTATTAGTCAATTGAATTTGTTCCAATTGTTTTTCCTTTTCTGTTAGGAGAATGAATATGAATTTCTCTCTCTCTGTCTCTCTTTCTCTCTCTCTCTCTTATACATTAAAAAAATTAAAATGTTAACGTAAAGAAATTTCCTTATCATGGGCTTGTGCGTTTATAGGGCAAGAAGAGGGGAGGAAGGGGATCTCTGCTGATCAAAAAATAGAAAAAAGAGGGGAGGACAAAGAAATTTGATTAAGAAGACTGAAATCTAGGGCTGCTACACATAAAATGTTCAAAACCCTTCATATAACCTTCTTTTTGCAAGAACTGAAATAAAACTGCATTCATGAAAACCACTAATCCAATCCATCCTACCAAGTTAGGATCTCATTTTTCACTACCCAAAATTGGTCTCTTTATTTTTATTTTCCTTATGATCTCAGCATGTAATTTTAATCCTTGGAGTTGTGATTTCCAATTTTGCAGTGACCTAGTGCAAAAGAAGGAAAATAATGACTTGATGTTTAAACATTTTTAATATTTCGATGAGTTTCATTATCATATAAGCCTTGTCCCATCTATATAGGGTTATTCTATTCTGCTGACTGCCATATCGATTGTTAAATTATGAGCTTGCTATACCTATTCTCAATCCTTGGTGAGCTTGCTAAGATCTACTTTCTTTTGGCTCTTAGTAAATTTGTAATTTCTATATGATTATGTTTTTGCTTTATTCATTGTATTTTTTTCTTTGAAGTTTCAAGTGGGATTCGGATTTGATGTAAATTAATGTATTAATAATTTTGAATTAGTGAATTTGATTAGTTCACAACCCACCTAAGTTTACCTTGTCATGTTTGAATTAGTGAATTTGAAGTTCACAATCCACCAAGGTTCGCTCATGCATGTCTGCTAGAACCTAACCCACTGAACTGATATTGTCATCAAAATTGACATTTCCCATCAAATATTACACCCTTTTTCTATTGTCAATCTCATAAATGTTAATGAACTTCCTTTTTCTTTTTTATGGTGCAACTTTTAAGGAACCAAGACATCATGATCTCTTTATATCTCACTTTAAAGACCAACATATTAATAATTTTCAAGAAACTATATTTTTTAAGTAGTAATGAATACAAGTTCAATCCTTCGCAGGGGCCCCTACGCTAGTATATAGTTAAATCAACATATAGAACTTTTCTCTCTACAACCCATCATCTTCCCCCCACTTTAAGCCTAGGTTTGGTTTGAAGGAAAAGGTGGGGAAGGAAATGAAAGGTAAGGAAATCCATACAAGGTTTGTAAAGGTTTTCCTACCTTTCTTTTCCTTCCTCTACTTTTTCCTTCAAACCAAATACAGCCTAAATGGTCAATCATTTAGGCTGTTAACAAAGGACAAGTGCAAACAATGATTGAAAGATGAAGCCACAGAGATATTCTCCCATCTCTTCTTCACGTGTCCATTTGCGAGGGCTGTATGGTGTGAAGGTCAATTAGGCATTAGTCAACATAAGGTGGCAAGTCAAAAATACTAGGCAAGCTTTATGTTTTCCTCAGGTTTGGGTGTGGTTTGAAATGAATCTATTTTTCAAGATACAAAAATACTCACCACTTGAAATCTATACTACTATAAAATGCACGAATAAGGCTTGAGCTTTCTAGAATTTTTCTTGATTAAAATACCTCCCATTTTGAATTTAGACTCTTCTTATTTATTTATTTATTTTTTTTTTGGGGGGGGGGGAATGTAACTTTAATACCATTATTCAGTTCATTCAATTCTCTCTCATTAAATCTAATATTTAAGGTATTAGATCCTATTTAGTTTTGGAATTTTTTAGACTAAAATACCCATACATTTAACAATGGATCTAATAGAATTGAATGGTGAAAGAGGATTCATGTACTTGATCCCATATAATTCGGGCAAGGCTCTTAGATGATGATTATGACCTAATTGGTATATATCACTTTTATTGTATCAGTTACACTATGCTTCCATTACTTATCTTTGTTATATGAGCTCCAATAAGAACATGTAAATTCTATCACCATTATTATTATTATCATTAGAAATTGCCCCATATAAATTAAGCACGTGCTCATTTACTAGCAGTATGTAAAGCAATGACTAACTTGAATTCATAGAATGGCCCACACCAACACAACAGTAGTCGTCTAACGAGAAATCCCTCCTTGACCTTAAGTAGTCCGATACCACTTCTTGGGATATATGGTTCTTAATTATGATACCAGCACATGGTGTGTAGAAGAAGTTTCATCATCCAATGTATTAAATAGAACTTTGAACACTTAGAACAATGCTGCACACATATTAGCTTATGTAGCCTGCAAAGTGCAACTAGTGATTAGATAGGAGGTTCTACAACCGAAAACCTTTGCTGATTTTTGTAGTTCTTCGATCAATAGTTTCCAATACCATTCTTTCATATTTCTACCCTTCCTCCTAATCTTCGCATCAATCATTGGCTCGGGGCTCCGCTGTGGCAGTTTATCGTAACATGTTAGTATTTAGTCCATTGATTATCTTCTAGCTTTAATCCATTAATGGAAGAGAAAACGATCTCTATCAATGGAAGAGAAGCTCGTAAAACTCTGCCTGAACCTCAGGTCTCAAATTCTCCACCAATTCCTAATTCCCCCTTTGAAGTGTTGGGAATGATAGATCAGGGTTTAAGTTTTCCCACGCAAATTTGGGACTACAACAAATGGCCTCTCTGAAGCGGTTTTGAAGTCGTCCCCATCGCTCACGAAGATTAGGGATGAACTCATCTTCATCCTTGTTTAATTGTTGGTGACTACCAATAGCAAAATCGGTAGGCAGGAAAATGCCAGTGACTAACAATAGCTAAGGTTCGCCTTCATCCAAACTGAAAAGGGAATTTTAAGAATTTTTTAAGAATATATCAGTCCCGTGATGTCACATATGAACAATCTGTAATGAAGATCTAATGGTAAGGGAAGTTTTAGTTATTTGTCAGATACAGTAGGGGTGGTTTAAGACAATAATTAAATAGTAAAAATAGTTTAAAAAATTCACCCTAAAATAAAAATGATAATAATAAAATAAAAATTGCTTCAATACTACACCCATTAAATCAGATTGGCCCAGATGATACAATTATATCTCGCCACATTGGACAGTGAGATGAATGTCTAATTTTCTGCATATTTCCCACTTCATTTGCTTAGGATTGACAACTTAAAATAAGGTTTATTCCATTCTCCAAAGGGTGCAACATTTGATAAAAGTGGGAATGCACCAGACATTTCTGCTCCTTATTAAGCCAGTGTTTGGAATCAATATTGTTTCCTGATATGCGTTTTCTTACAAAATAGTGTTGCATAAGCATGCTATTTTCTTATATGCAGCACTATTTTCTTAGAAAACATTTGGTACTGTTGTTGTTGCTGCCATATAGGCATTTTTCAATGCTATGTCAGCATGTTATTGCTGTCAATGGTTGCCCTAGCAGCCAATCCCAAAGGAACAACCACATTTTGCTGTTATTTTTTGTATTGTAAATAAAAAATTCCCAATAAGTACCCTGTACTTTAAGATGAGTGCCAATTTAGTACCAAACTTTAAAATGCCACAATCTATTGCCTAACTTTCATTTTACAATAATTTAATACCAATGCATGAATTCCTATTGAAATTACAAAAATGACCTATCAACTATTTCGACCACTGCTTATTGAGATTGGGTCCAACTCCGAACCGTCCAAATCTAAGCAGTGGGTCCCACCCTTGAGAGTTGAATTGGGTAAGATTCTTTCAGTTGGGATTTGAGATTTGAGATTTCAGTTGGGATGACGTTAATGTGGATTTCTCATACCAGCCTAAAACCACTTGCCTTTCTTCGAAGGTCAAAACTCAAAAGCACGGAGATGTTTTTGCTGTATCCTGTGGATTTCTCATACCAGCTTAAAACCACTTGCCTTTCTTCTGCAGGAGCCCGCCGGGCTTCTTCTGCCAGCGCCAGAGGGGTCGTTGCCTTCGGAGCTCGCTGATGTAGAAGACCACCATGATGAGAAGCCTCACCACGTTGTCTGTCCACTTCATTCTCTGCCACAGAGACATCCTCTTTTTCCCGTATGCTCCATCGTCTTCCCCCGTGAATCCCTGCTCCTCTTTGCTCAATGCCGGTTGATGCGGCTTCGCTTTGGTGGCATAAGGAGGGTATTCATGTTGCTTCACAGACTAAGACTGCGAGTGATGATCGGCGTCTTGACCTGCAAATGACACCATTGGGGGGTGTTGGTGGTGGTGGTAGTGTTGGTGAGGGTGGTGCTTTTGCTGTGCCGGACAGCTTAAGTGTATGATGAACAGATCTTGGGGGATGTTTGTTCTTCAACTGCACTGCCTAGTATTGCAAACCATCTTTCATCAATGAATCTAGAGAGAGAGAGAGAGAGAGAAGTTAAAAAACATACAGAGGGTGGAGCAGCTGGTTTTAGGAGAGTTATAGATATTCTGGGAAGAGGTACGGCTTGCAAGGTTGTGCAGAACCAAAGATTGCTAGACACAATGGACCATCTCTCGGACCTTTGACGGATGGGAGAACTAGAGCTTTGCTGATGATTTGCTAATAACAGAGGTACGACTTGCAAGTTGCAAGGTTATGGAGAACTTGAGATGCTTAGAATTGAGAAGCTTTTGGACCTCCTCATTCGGCTTAGATGAGAGTTGGGAGGTGGACCTCCGAATGGCAGTGGAGGAACCTCTATTTCCATCACAATGGACTAGCTCTCGGACCGCCTAAGGTTGTGGTGGTGGTGGTCTAGGAGGTGGAGCTGGCGGTGGCCACCATTCGTCGGAGGTGGCGGATGGCCGGTGATACAATTGTTGAGAACTAGAGATGCTAATAACGGAGGTACTGCTTGCAACTGCTCAGTCTCAGTCTTTAACCTCCTCGTGCTCAGTTGAACAGTAGCTGTATCAATGGCAATGGCCGGTGATACCACAACAGTTGTATTAAAGAGAAGAGTGGATGAGCACGATCCTCGCAGTCTTAGAGGTCAAAGACTTGCAATTGATACAATAGTTGAACAGACTACTTGGCGATGGTCGGTGACTTGCAGGAGGGAGTGGACGAGAAGTTGGGTTCGAGGAAGAGGAAGAGGAGAGGAATGTTGTTGACGTCGCCATTGATACAACGGTTGAACAGTGAGATGATGAACATGCAAAATGGTTTGCATATTTCGTAAAGGTTAGTTTTGGTATTTCAAAAATATTTAACCTACATTTGATATCACGTGATTCTTCTAATTGACGCATTTTAAAATTCGGGTATTGGCACTCAGCTTAATGTATTGGGAAATTTTCCATATTTTTTTCTTTCTCATCAATTCGTTAGATATATGCGACTATGCCTGCATGAACCCCTTTTGAATGGCTTTCAAACTGTCAATTTTGGTGCCCTTTCACTTAATCAAATCTTTGGAACTTGCATGAAACATGCTATAACAGCTCTTATCAAAATAAACGACCAAGTTTGATCTGACCAAACTTTTTACAGAATATGATCATTTGACCAAATCAGTTATATTTTTTAAATAATGACAAAAATAGTGAGCGAAAAAAAAATTTAATTTTTTAGGATAAAATTTTCCTCAGTTAAAACACTCGTCACAGGAATTTTCCCTTCTTCTCGCTCTTTACTTTCTTGGAATCTCTTTCTTCTGTAATCGTCCCAACGCTATTCACATCCTTTACCTTTCAACACTGAACCAAGCACAATAGCGACCATCCTATCTCGAACCCAATCTCTCTCTCTCTCACCTTTTCTCTTTCTTTTCCTTTTCTTTTCTCTTCCCTCATCTTCTTCTTTCTTTTTCCTTTTTCTCCTTCCTCTCTTTCTTCTTCTCGGCATAATCATGAGACCATTTTCCAGAAGCTAGTTCAGTGAATGCCTCATCACCAGTTCTAGCAATTTCCCCTCAGATGTCAATCTGCGATATGATCAGCAACGCGACAGGAAGAAGCAACGCTTCAGGTGTAGCTCGTACTTGAGGCTTATCAACCAATGGTGCGAAAAACTTCCACTGTTACTGATGATACGCAATCTGGCCGGTCCTAACTGTCAACGATCTTGCCTTTGGCTGGAGCCGAGGGTGCTTGAAACGGGGAAGAAAGCGACTATCTCCGGGGAGGGACCCGGTGATAATGCTTCGAATCTCAACTTAGTATCCTCAAAGGCAAGATGATAAACCAGATGGTGCAAAGTTCACATACCTCGTTCTTGGGGGGTAGAGAACATTTTGTAACCACTTCGCACACTCACTCCTAATAATAAAATTAAAAGTTCACATACCTCGTTCTTGGCGCAAAGTTCACATACCTCGTTCTTGAGGTGTCCTCACCTCTGCTGGGGCAGAACCGCCACTGTTCTCTTTGTTGGAGTCATCTCTATGACTGGAGATGGCTGTGGTAGGTGGCGGTGGTAGGTGGCCGTTGGAATGCAGCTATCAAGCATCAGGTCTCAAGTCAGTTAGGTGCGCCGCCTCGAGATACGGACTCCTTCAGTGTCAGGTACGGTGCAGTTGTCCAGTTTGACGTCCCGGAGGCGAAGTGCTAGAGTGGTGTGTGAGGTGAAGTCTTGAGTTCGGATAGAGATGAGGCCCGAACTGCCATGGGTGGGCCAGTTCGGGTTGTTGCTTTTGTAAGGCTCGGGGTCCAAGGGAGAGATAGTGCTTCTTGTGGGGAGTTCGGACCGCGGGTTCCTCTTTTCGGAGTTCGCGCCTTGGGCATACTGTTGTGTCGAGCTATTGCCTTTCCACATGTTGAGTGGTTACGAGGTCGGGCCAAATCTTCCTTCATCAATTGCCCCCCACTCCTTGCGCTAAGGGACTTGCCCTGGCATGGGGAGTTTGCAAGGTGGCGGGTGGATTTGTCTCGTACTCCAAACTGGTTGACTGCTAGCGCGAAGTGCGCATTCGTCAGGATTTTTCTGGGTTTCTCGGGCGCCGAAAAGATGAGAAATGTGCCAATCTGTCTATAAATGCTGACAGACATAACAACGCGCATTTATTTCAAAATTCAAAAAGCGCGCTGCTGAGGGACGTGACAGCGGGCATCTTTTCAAATTCAAAAAAATGCACCGTTGCCGCCTTTAATGTGAGGAGACGTGTGCTGGCACCCTTTTCAGTTTCAAGAGACGTGCGTCTAGTCATGTCTTGGTCTCAGGAGATGTGCGGTTAGCGCGACTGCGGGTCGTTGGATTTGCTTTGATCAGAACCGTTGATTCTCGGTTACTATGGGAATAAATAGTGGGGGACTCCAGTCGCCGTCATTATCCCGCATTTTGCTTCTCGAGCTCGCGTTCAAGTTTCAGCTCGCATTCAAGCCTTTAGCTCGCGTTCAAGCCTTCAGCTCGCATTCAAGCCTTTAGCTCGCGTTCACGTTCCCGTAGTTCGTTTGCTTTTTTTTGGGTGAGTACTTTCTTGGGATCCTTCTCCTTCCGATGTCTAGCTCGGATAGCTCAGGCAATTCTTCAAGGGGGTCAGATGCAGGTTCTACGAACCGAGTTGCATCCCCCGACAGTCCTAGTGAACCAGAGGTAGAACTCGAGGAAGAGTTCGAACCAATAGGCTGAGTCACCTCGGTGGTTTGACGTCCTCTTCCCGTCGAGGTCGGACGTTGACAAGCTTGGGCCCACGACCATGATGCTTGAGGGGCTTCATTCCCTTATTACCCAGTTCAACTTGCCTGGGGAGTATACCTATTTTATACCATCGGGCAGTTTCCCTTGGGAACACGGTCCTGATGAGATCGTGATATTCCGGGAACAACTCGTTGCTGGTTTGTGCCTACCTTTCCACCCCCTTATAGTCGAGGTCATGAACCACTTCGGCGTTACTGTCGGCCAGCTTCACCTGAATTCTATTCGTAACTTGGTGGGGACAATCTCCCTATTTTGTGAACAGATCTTGCCCTTAGACTTAGAGATTTTTTCTTCCATTCTGATGCTTAAGAAGCAAGCGGGTCCCCTTCCCGGGCGTAGGCAGGTGTATTATCTGTCTCCTCGCCCGGGTTTTAAGCTTTTACACGATCTTCCCAACAAGGTCCCGGCGTGGAAATGAGACTACTTCGGGGTGCGAAGTGCATTGGGGTGGCCGTTCCAAACCGGGTGGGGGGTGGCTGCCCCTGATGCCGGTGTTACGCTTGACAAGGAGACGGAGAAGGGCCTCCGGCAATGGGCACGGCTTGGGCTAAAATGCCATCAGTATCTGATAGAGGCCAAGCTCATCGCGGCTGATCTGAGTTCGGATAGGTTCCTTACTCAGAGGTTGTCTTTTGTTTTGCTTTGTTCTTTCGTTTTCCCTGATGCCGAGCTCTTTTGCAGGTGTGATGGACTCAGAGAAGACTCATGGTGGGAACCTGTTTCACGCCATGAAGAGGAGGAAGCGAGTTGCCAAACAGACTCGTGCTGAATTGCCCCGAGATGCGAAGCCCGAGATACCAGACTACCCGTCAGTGGATTCACCCATGGAGCCCGAGATGGCCCCTCCAATGCAAGAAGTGTCAAGGGCCCCTTATGCCGAGGCTACTTACACGGGGGCTCCCGCTTACTCTGGGTCCGCTTATACGTGAGCTGGGCCCTCAGGCTTGGGAACCCAAGGCGAGTTCAGGAGCGTGTTATCGTCGAACCACGCTCTTCAGAAGAGTAGGGAGGCCATTTACCTTGAGGAGGTCGCGGCATGGACCGATCTTCCTTTGAACTAGGTGGCTTGTCGTGCTGCCACTCATGCCACGGTGGTAAGTCAGCAACTTCTTTGTCGGGCTCTTTGCTTTCATCTTTCTTGCTATCGTTCATTTGTTATTTTTCCTTTTGGTAGGTGAATTCTTCTATCCATGCCTTGGCAGCTCAAGTGGAAAGGAGCTCACGGTAGGCGCGAGCTATCGAAGAGGCTTCCCACGCTGCCGAGGTGGCTACTCGAGCTGCTGAGGCGGCTTCTTGCACTACACAGGCCAGGCTGGCGAGGTCTCGGAGAGATACCGAGGCCATGGGAGTTGTGGTGAAGCACATGGCGAACCTGAGGCTAGATTTGCAGCATCAGGTTGAATAACTTCAAGAGGATATTAGGGAGAGGACGGAGATCTTTTCTCAGGGCATCGGGGATGCCAAGAAGAAGGCCATCGATGAATATATCGCCTCGTCGCGCTTTGATGACCTGATGGTGGGCTCGTACAGACGGGGCTTTAAACTGAGCTGGTGGATGATCCGGAATACGTACCTCGAGCTCGATATTAGTGCCATAACCACTTCGCGCATTACTCAGGAGATGGCCAATGCTGCTGACGATGAGCCAGGTTCTGAGGATGAGGCAGGACCTTCAAGTGTTGTCGAAGTGCCTTTTGATAGTGAAGAAGTACCTCCGGGCCTGTGAGCTCGCTTTTTGTTTTTTTTGGGAATGTAAACAAAGTATCTTGCAATAGAATGTTCTTTTGGTTAAGTGTTGTTGTCGCTCTTTCTTCCGAACTGACCATATTGCCGAACTGACCATTTGTCGATGCCCCTATTAGTTTGTTGTTGGCACTTCGCTTGGTGCCCATGTCGAAGTCCTTGTTATCCCGGCATCCTAGCCCTTAGGCTCTGGTCTCGACTTGGTCCACTTCGCTTGGTGATCTATAGGTAGTATCATCTCAAGTTAACGACATTCCAAGCTCGGGGTACTTGTTTGCCCTCTAAGGTTTCGAGCTCGTATGCCCCCCCGAGTGCGCTCTTTACTCGGTAGGGCCCTTCCCAATTTGGTCCAAGTTTTCCCACACCGGGTTCGGGTGCCATGATCTTATGGAGGACCAGGTCGCCGATGCGGAAGTTCTTCTTTTTTACTCTAGTGTTGTAGTACCAAGCTACTCTTTGCTGGTAAGGTGCGGTCCGGATGTACGCGAGGTCTCTTATCTCGTCCAGTAGATCGAGGTTGGTACGCAACTCATCTCCATTTGACTGATCGTCGTATGCTTCTAGTCACAGTGTAGGTATTTCGATCTCCGTCGGGATTACCGCTCTGGTGCCGTAGGTGAGGTTAAAGGGGGTTTCTCCCGTGGCAGTTTTTTTCGTAGTTCGGTGAGCCCATAGAACACTTGGTAGATTGTTCGCCCACCACTCTTTAGCTTGGTCTAGTCGCGCTTTCAGTCCGCGGAGGATAGCTCTGTTCATTATTTCTGTTTGACCGTTTGCCTGCGGGTGTGCGACCGATGTGAAGTTCTACCGAATTCCCATATCTTTGCACCATTCCTGAAACTTGATATCCTCGAACTGCTTTCCATTGTCGAAGATCAGTACCCGAGGTAACCTGAAGCGACATACTATGTTTTTCTAAAAGAAGTTCTATACGTTTCGAGCTGTAACTGTTGCCAGAGTTTCGACTTCTATCCACTTTGTGAAGTAATCTACCACCATCACTAGGAACTTCCTCCCACCCGTTGCTGGCGGGAATGGCCCCAGGAGGTTGATGCCTCATTGCACAAAGGGTCATGGACTGGTGAGGTACTTGAGGTTGGCGGCAGGATGATGGTGGATATTGGCATGCTTTTGACACTCGTCGCATTTTCTGATGAGCTCGATGGCCTTTGCCTTCATCATTGGCCAGTAGTACCCTTGTCGAAGTGCCTTTTGGGCGAGGGCCCTGCCTCCCAAGTGTCCATCGCACAAACCTTCATTAGTGTTGTGGAGTACGAGCTCGACTTCGGTGGGTCACAAGCAACACAGGTAGGGGAGCGTGTAGGATCGTCAGTATAGTCGTTCATCTACTATGACGTATTTGGCTGCCTGGTGCTGCACTCTCCTGGTTGCATTGCGGTCCGGAGGAGGGTTCCATCTAGCAAGAAGCCTGCGAGTGGGTCGATCCAGCTCGACTCTGCTTCAAGGACAGGAGCGACCTCCTCTGCCCCATCAAGAATGCTAGGCCGAGGTAAGTCCTCTATGTACACGGTTCTCATGGTGTTGACTCGTGCTGGCTAACCGGGACAGGGCATCGGCCCTAGTGTTCTCTGACCTCGGGATTTGCCTGATGAAGTGTGACTAGAAGTTGAGTCTCCTTTACTTTTGCCAAGTAGGCGATCATAGTCAGTTCACGTGCTTTGTATTCGCCTGTGACCTGGTTGACAACAAGCTAGGAATCGCTGCAGATAACTATGTGTTTTGCTCTTACCTTTTGCGCTAGGTTCAGCCCGGCTATCAATGCCTCATACTCCGCCTTGTTGTTGGATGCTGCGAACTCAAAGCGTAGTGCGTATTCCAATTTCGTACCACCTGAGCCTCACAGCACTATTCCAGCCCCACTGCCTTGCTGGTTTGAGGAGCCATCTACGTGAAGGATCGAGGGCTCCTCATCCCAGTTCGCGTTTGTCATAACCAGGAGAGATGCCACACTGGCTGCTACTTCATGGGGTTCAGACTCTATTGGCTTGGGAGCTCCGGGCTCACCCGAACTGGGGATCTCGGGCTCAACCGGCATAGGGACTTTGAGGTAGAACGTGCACTCAGTGATAAAATCTGCTAAGGCTTGAGCCTTAATAGCAGTTCGTGGCTTATACTGGAGGTCGTACTCGATGAGCTCGATGGCCCACTTCTTCAACCGACCGGAAACCTCAGGCTTGAGTAAAACTTGCCTCAGAGGTTTGTTAGTCAAGACGATGACAGTGTGAGCCTGGAAATATGGGCGGAGTTTCCGAGCTGCGATTACCAGTGCGTACACTCGCTTTTCTATCTGCGGGTATCTCGTCTTTGCTCCCTGTAGAATTTTACTAACATAATAGATGGGCCGCTGGACCCGATCTACTTCTTTTATTAGTACCGAACTGATCACCTTGTTGCTTGCTGAGAGGTACAGTTCTAAGACCTTGCCCTCCTTGGGCCTGGCTAAGATCGGCACACTAGTGAGGTATCTTTTTAGCTCATCGAACACGAGCTGGCAGTTTCGGGTCCATTCGAACCCTTTGCCTTTGATTGCCTTAAAGAAAGGCAGACAACGGTCTGCCGATTTGGACATGAAGTGGCTCAGAGTGGCTATGCGACCGTTTAGCCTCTGAACCTCCTTTACTTTTTGGGGTGGTCTCATATCTAGGATGGCTTTTATCTTGTCCGGGTTGGCCTCAATACCGCGCCGGTTGACAATGTACCCTAGGAACTTACCCGAGGTGGCACCGAAGACACATTTGTTTGGGTCCAGTTTCATGCTAAATCGACGCAGAATTTGGAAGACAGAATCTAAGTCTTGTATTAATTCCAGTGAAAACTGTGTCTTGACAACCATGTCGTCTACATAATATTCTATTTTCGTGCCAATTAAGGACTGAAACAGCTTATTCACAAGTCTTTGGAAGGTCGCCCCAGCATTCTTCAGCCCGAAGGGCATGACCTTGTCATAGTATAGGCCGAATTCGGTTATGAAGCTGGTTTTTTCCTCATCGGACTGGTCCATCCTGATTTGGTTGTAGCCTGAGTAGGCGTCCAAGAAGCTTAGCAACTCATGTCCCGAGGTTGTGTCCACTAGGCGGTCAATTTTGGGGAGGGGGAAGCAATCTTTCGGGCAAGCTCGGTTCAGGTCGGTGTAGTCGACGCACATGCGTCACTTGTCGTTTGCCTTTTTCACCAGCACTAGTTTGGCTACCCAGCTCAGGTAATGAACTTCCCTTATGAAGTCCGCTGTGAGGAGCTTTTCGACCTCCTCGTCGACCGCCCTCCTGCGCTCCGGGGCTAAGTTGTGTTTCTTCTGTCTAATGGGTCTGACTACAGGGTCAGTATTAAGTTTGTGAGTTATTAAGGTCAATACCGGGCATATCGGCCGTAAACCATTCAAAAATGTCTAAATTTTGAATTAGGAAACTCACTAGTTCGGTTCATAGAGGCTCCTTGACGGAAGCACCGATCTGTAGCGTTCGAGTTGGGTCCGTAGCCGAAGTTGGGATTGCGGTTGTTTCTTCTGTGGGCGAAGCTCGTTCCTCGCCCTGCTCCGTAGGCCGCTCCTGTTCGAGGTCGTCAGCCGCCTTGGTTTTTCCCTTCAAGGCAGCAACATAACACTTGCGTGACTCAAGCTGATCGCCCTGCGCTACCCTCAAACCGAAGTCTGTAGGAAACTTCATTGCCAAATAGTAGGTGGAGACCACTGCCCGTAGGACATGCATAATTGGCCGCCCTATTATGGCATTGTATGGGGAGGGGGTCGCGACTACCAGGAAATCGTGGTTGAGTCTAACCGCACAAGGCCATGTGCCAACTTCTACAGGTACTGTTATTTTACCAAGGGGCCTGACTTCCTCTCCGCTGAAGCCCACCAGAGGAGTGTTCGCGGGCTTCAACTCGCTTCTCTGCAACTGAAGCTGGTCAAATGTTGACTTGAAGAGGATGTCTGCCGAGCTACCTGAATCCACAAGCACGCGCCTGACTTCGAAGTCGCTGATCCTTAGTTTTATGACAAGCGCGTCATCGTGGGGGTAGTGGACACCTCCCGCATCGTCTTCCGTGAAGATCGGTTCTTCCACCTTTGGCCTCTTTGGAGGGTTCTATTCTTCTTGGGCCGCTTTGTGAACTGACGTCCGGGCTGCTACCGAAGTACAACCTACTACCACCGAACCTTCCACTATTACGTGGATGGTTTCCCGAACTGGCCTCTCTTCTGGAGGCTGTCTTTGCGATGGTTCGGCAGGCCTGCTACTAGATTTGAGGGCATCTCTTCCGTGCTCCCCTTGTTGACCTGTCTTATTATTATTATTATTATTATTATTATTATTATTATTAGCTGTACAAAATTTCTCAAGTACCCGCGATAGATGAGTCCCTCTATCTCGTCCCGGAGATTATTACACTATTTAGTACTATGACCATGATCTCTATGGAAACTACAGTACAAATTTTTATTTCTCTCGTTTGGGTTCCCTTTTAGGTGAGATGGCCATTTTACGTATGAGGCGTCTTTGATCGTCATCAAGATCTCAGTCCACCTCGTGTTTAAGGGTGTGTAGTTCGTCCGAGCTGTTAAGGGAGCTCGGGATGGCTGGCTTGGCTTTGCCTCCTAGGCCGGGTTTTTTCTTATGTCATCTAGGTTGGAGGGCTCGTCTTCTCTTTTCCTTTTCTCAACCCCGCCTTCAGTCCTTTGGTTGATCTCTTCCTCTGTTCTCATGAACTTATCCGCGAGCTTGAGGGACTCAGCCATGGTCGCGGATTGGCTGGCTACCATGTGCCATTTGAACTCCTTGTGCGTTATTCCTCTCTTGGCCGCCGTGAGCTGCACCGCGGGGTCCAGTCGCGGTATCTGCAAGCACGCGTCATTGAACCAGTTGATGTAGCTCCGGATGGATTCTCCTTGGTTCTAGGGCACCGCTTGCTGGTAACGAAGTGTGCGGTGAAGACTTGCACGAACTGGGTCCAGCTTCTTATCGGTCTAGGGGCCAGGTTTCTGTACCAAGTGTGGGCCATCCCCCTGAAGGTGGTGGTGAAGGCCACGCACATGCACGATTCACTGGCCCTTGCTAGGTGCATTTGGGATTGGAAGGCATCGACGTGGTTGTTGGGGTTGAAGGACCCATCATATTTGTCTAAAGGGGGAGTTTGAAGTCTCTGGACATGGGGACTACAAGGAGTTCTGATGAGAGGGGGGAAGAAATTGAGAGAACGGGGGCAGCTTTTACCTCGTCTGAACTTGTCTCTTCTTTACCTCTGAGCTCGGGCAGGACACGGGTGGCAGTTCGGCAACTTCGCCAGCGCCTTCATTGCTGAGTGGGCCTGGTACTGGCGCTACTGGCCTCTGTGTTGCCGAGCTTGATGGACATGGAATGTTGGTAGTCCGCTGCTAGGATGATGAATCGGTTCTCTGTGAGCGGGAGCTCAGGCTTGGAGCGTTGAGGTGCTGACTTTGCGGGCGAGGTTCCCGACCCGCCTGTGAGCTGCGAGGTGGGGGTGATTTTTCTTTCCCTTCGGCCCAGGGATGAGGCCTGGCTGTTAGGGGGTTTCTGAAGTTGGGAGGCTTCTCCTCGGTGATGGCATCCACCCTAAGGGGAAGCCTTAACCGGCTTTGGAGCAGGGTGTCGGGGTGGAGGCTGGGGTTGGTTCAGAGGCAGTTGGGGGAACTGCTGCTGATAGTGATACTGAGAGAGGTGGTGCAGTACTTGGTGCTGCTGGAGCTGATGTTGTTGGAACTGCTGCATTTGGGCTTGCATTGCCTGCATGCACTGCATCAGGTCGTCAAATTGGCTTTGGCTAGTCACCAGGGGGACAACAGTTGGTTCGGTAGAGGTTGTCTCGACAGCGAGAGGAAGGGGGATGTTCACAATGGGTAGGTTCACTGGCGCCACTATTCGTGGCGCATTCAGGCCGGGGATCCCATCCATCGGGAGGGGGATGGTGAGTTGTCCGATGCACACCACGGGGACTTGAAGTTGTTCCCCAGGGGCGTTCATCTCTGTGTTACGTCTGGCATTGCTGGAAGAGGCCATGAGTGTTGGGGTTTCTTGGAAAAAGGAGGTTATAAGGGTTGAGGGAAGCTTTTAGAAGCATTTTCCCACAGACGACGCCAATTGATGGTGCGCAATCCGGCCGGTCTTAGCTGTCAATGATCTTGCCTCTGGTTGGAGCCGAGGGTGCCTGAAACGGGGAAGAAAGCGAGTATCTCTGGGGAGGGACCCAACGATAATTCTCCAAAGCTCAAGTTAGTATCCTCAAAGGCAAGATGATAAACCAGATGACGCAAAGTTCACATACCTCGTTCTTGGGGGGTAGAGAGCCTTTTATGACCACTTCGTGCACTCACTCCTAAGCTTCTATCAGGTCGGGTGTCCTCACCTCTACTGGGGCAAAACCACCACTACTCTCTTTGTTGGAGCCGTCTCTGTGACTGGAGATGGCGGTGGCAGGTGGCGGTGGTAGGTGGCCGTTGGAATGCGGCTATCAAGCGTTAGGTCTCAAGTCAATCAGGTGCACCGTCTCGAGATACGAACTCCTTTAGTGTCAGGTACGGTGTAGTTGTCCAGTTTAACGTCCCGAAGGCGAAGTGCTGGAGTGGTGTGCAAGGTAAAGTTTTGAGTTCGGATAGGGATGTGGCCTGAACTGCCATGGGGCGGGCCAGTTCGGGTTGTTGCTTTTGTAAGGCTCAGGGTCCAAGGGAGAGCTCGTGCTCCTTGTAGGGAGTTCAGACCGCGGGTTTCTCTTTTCGAAGTTCGCGCCTTGGGCGTACTATTGTACTGAGCTATTGCCTTTCCACGTATTGAGTGGTTACGAGGTCAGGCCAAATCTTCCTTCATCAGTTACCAATGAGGTCGCTCAAATGAACAGGGGTTTTGGTGTATTGTTGGGGAAAGCCAAAATGGACGAAAGAAACCGGTACGGACGTCGTCCGACAATAAGGATTCCAAAAAAATGGTGATAAATCACCAAAATACTTATAATTGCGACACACCGAACCAGCACTGTTGGCTTGAGTTATAGCTGCAGGCAGAGATAGGGGAAGGCGGAGAGAGAGAGAGAGAGAGAGAGGAATGGAGGGAGAGGGGAAGAGAGAAGTCGGATAGAGAGTGAGAGAAAGAGGTAGTAGGAGAAGACATCGGAGGAAGACTTACCCCGCCGAGTTCTGCGTCTGAGTGTCCGAGGAGGAAGACAATGAATAGTAATTTCGGCCACGTCGGATGTAAAAGGGTAATTTGGTCAAAACAATTTCTTGTCATTATTTTAAAAGGGAAGTCTATGACTGGTTTTGGTGTGAAAAGCCCAAAAGGGGATAAATTGAAAAACAATACCTAAACCCATGCGTTTGCCGGGAGTCGAACCCGGGTCTATTGCTTGGAAGGCAATTATCCTAACCGTTGGACTACAAACGCTTTGTTAATGTAAAGAATTGATATTACATATATAGGAAAGCTCTTATATTTAATTAAAAAACTGTTAATACACCCTTACATCTTATATCAATAGGCTGTGTTTGATTTGAAGTAAAAAATAGGGAAAGGTAAGGAAATTTTTATGAACCTTGTATAAATTTTCCTATCTTTTTCCTTCAAACCAAATATATGGATTTTGGAGGTCATTAATACATAATAGCATGAGAATTTGACCTTTTTGATTGTTTTGTACTTTGTAATAAATAATACATTTGCTTGTTAAGTTATCAAACCAAAATAATTAAAAAGGATTATTTATTAAAACACCCTTTGTAATTTGCAACTAATTTGTTTAATAGATCTCCAGTTAAAAACTATTTGTATGGATATGTAGAAATGGTCACGTGACCACCAAAATCAAGTGGTGAATGTTTAAGATCATATGCCCATGGTTGGTTATTCCAAATAACTCCTAGCACTTCATATGAAGCTTTTAGGAAGAAACAAAGATGTCTTCCTTGCTCGAACATAAAACAAAGTTAACTGAACAGAGCGTTGGTAGCCTATGTTCTACTAAAGGCAAGAATGATATTTCCTTTTTATTTTATTTTTCATTAAACTTTTAGAAGAATGTTAAGGCGAAACTTCTCATTATCCACTTCTATCTAATGAAAGGTTGATTTTGTAAATTGGTTAAAAAACTCTAGAGGATGTTTTAATAAAACATAAACTATGATAGCTAGATTGTATTAAATCGATAAAACTATAAGGGGGTGTTTTAATAAAGGATCCTAAAAAAGAGTATCAAATGTTGTAAACTCTCAATCCGTTGAATTAACTAGATGAACTAAGCTGGTCCAACAACCTACATACACAAAAGCCGAAGGCTCCGAGGTTGTTGCTCGGGAAAAAGAACTCATGAACTAAGCTGGTCCGACAACCTACATACACAAAAGTCAAAGGCCCCGAGGTGGTTATTCGGGAAAGAGAACTCCAACACTCAATTTAGTGAAGACTGAAGAGACAGTAGTGGTTGACTAAGCCGAGATAGTCTTATCCATATGAGTTGAAGAGCTTAGGTTAGCAAGAGCAGTATATAGCTTGTGATCTACAGTGTGAAAAGATTCTCACCTTGGGTGGCATGCCCTTATACATCTATCGGGGAGTGTCGTTGAGCTCCTTGTGGGCACATGTCAGGTAGGGGTGTCAATGAATCGGTTTTGGGTTAGATTCTGTCTAAATCAAAATCTATTTAAACGGATTGGATGAACCAATAATACATATTGAATTTGGATGGACTGGATAGACCAATATGATTGACATATTGAATTGGACCTGGTCCGTCTATAATGAATTTATATTGGATTGAGCCAATATCTGGTCCATTGATAGAAGATAAGAACATAAGTACCAATGGACCAGATTTGAATTGAAACCAATCTAAATTAATAAGAATTTAAACAAATTGGACAGTCTCTCGAGATGTCTAAAATGATCTAAAATATTCATTAGACTTGATTGGATCAGGTCCATTTGTAATAGACTCACATTAGACTAGACCGGATTGGACCAAATCCAGTCCAATTGACACCCCTATGTCAAGTCCTGTATTGGCCACTGTCTGATGTTCTGAGGGGTGCATGCCCTACGTTCCATGTGAGAAGGTTAGAAACAATGGTGCTGAGCTCGATGGTATGGCAGATTACGTCTAGTGTTTGCCATGTGTCCCCACTTTGTTTGAGGGTTGCGACATGCAACAATGTTAGCCTTTGGGGCATATGATGGTGCATCATATCACTGTTCTCATCTCATCTGATCTCTCAACACACAACAACCTTTGGCTCAGCTACGTGTCACTTTTTGGGCTTCAACCCAAGGCCAATTCTTGACCCATCACTTTGGACCTTCACTTTATGTTTCACTAGTGGGAACCCGTGGATGCACAAGCTTTGTTAAAAAATTGAGGTAAAAAGATTTAGGGGTGCCGTTTGGATGGGACTAATTTGAACTTGACCCACCTGAACTTAACTCAACATCTTGGATTGGACTTGGGTTTGAAAGTTTTGACATTTGTAGCCTAATTTTGACTTAGAATATATTGATAATATGTATATGTTTTTTTATTCCATGTCATTTTTGAAACAACCAATGAAATGCACTTTCCCAATAACCTAAATAATTTCTTCTCTTAAAATTTCTCCTAAACTACCTCCCCCACTTTCTCCAAAATTATCTCTAATTCCTATTTATCTTCTAAATTATCTCTAATTCCTATTTATCTCAAAAATTATCTCTAATTTAGTAGAGAATTTCTCTCCTAAATTATCCTCTCCCCAACTTTTTATCTATATCTATTTAAGGAAAGTTTGGATTAAAAAATTTAAGAATGATTTAAATATTCCAACAAGAATATATAATAACTTTAAAATATTTTTTAAAAATAGAAAAATAATTTTATATTTTTACAAAATATATCATGAAATTATGTACTAACAATTTAAATTCTATTTTCCAGATTATCAATTTAAATTTTATTCAAATAATAAAAACTTAATATAAAAAATAAAACCTTATTTAAATATTTCAATAAATAAATATCATAAATACCAAATATTATAAATATATTTAGTAATATGTAATAGCTCTAAATAAATAAAATTCAAATAACAAAAAGAAATTAAATATTTTACATATTGTTTAAATATTTAAATTAATATTTAGCATAGCTAGATCTTAAATAGTTAAAATAACGAAAATATGTAATAAATTTAAAAAAATTCATAAAAGTAGAAAAATAATAATAACATAATATTGAAATTAATAATAATTTAATATCTTACAAAATTAACAAAGAAATTATCTATTAATAGTATAAATTATAATTGAATGAACTATTAAACTCAGTAAATAACAAAAAAATTTAAATATCTTACATATTATTTAAATATTTAAATAAATAAATATTTAACATAACTAGATTTTGAATAGTTAAAAATAACGACATTTTGTAATAAATTTAAAAATTTCTTAAAAGTAGAAAAATAATTATATCATAATATTGAAATTAATAATAATTCAATATCTTACAAAATTAATAATAAAATTATGTAATAATAGTATAAATAATTTAATATTTTACAAAATTAATAATTAAATAACTTTAATAATAATTTAATATTTTTACATAATATTGTAAGTAAATAATTTCACTTATATCAATTAATTATTCAAGAAAATAACTTTCATAAAAAGTAATATTTATTAATAATAATTTTAAACTCTTAATATATATTTATTATATAATTATATATTCTAACATTAATATTTATTGTATTTCAGTAATTATTTATCATTTATTTGTGATAAATGTATTTTCAATATAATTATGTATAAATTTATTTTTGTTTTGTTATTTATCAAAAAAGTTTCAATAATTATTGGAGATTAAACTACTATTATTGGAAATTTTAAAATTTGTTTTTTGTATTTATTTTATTTTTATATAACTTATTGATTAATATTTATTAGAGATTATACTATTATTTGAGATTATACTATTTATTGAATAATTTAATATATTTTTAGTACTTATTGTATTTTTGCAATTATGTATTTTTTCATTATCAATATATTTTTCAATAATTGTGTATTTTTGCTATAAATTTTCAACAATTAATGGTGATTAAAATATTGTTATTTATCAAAGATGAGACTATTAATTTATATGAAATTAAGAGTGTTTATGAGTTGGTTTGGTTAAGTTGTAGGTTGTTTTGCCAACCAAATTGACTTGGTCAGTTGAAACCGACTAACCATTTGTGAAAACTGACCCACTCAAATTGTACCAATTTGGGTCAATTTTTTGGTTTGGTCAGTCGGTTCAAAAGATTTAAACTTGAAAATTAAACTTAAATTTTAAAAACTATAGTGTAATTGTTAAAAATTAATTTTAAAAATAAAATTTATGATATAAAACATTTTAGACTAAGAAGTATGAGAAATTTATGATATAATTTTCAAATATATATATGGTCAAGTCATCCGATTTTGGTTGATTTACAAATGGCCAAAACAAAACTGATCCAATATGGTTAGGTCAAGTTGATCGGGTTGGTCGGTTTCATCAATTTAACGAATAAACCTAACTGAGATTAATTATTGTTATTTTTTATTATAAAAAATTTATTAAAAGTAGTATATAAAATATGAATAATTATTAATTATTATAAAATTAAAAATATAAAATAGTTGTATCTTATGTAGGGGTGTCAATTGGACCGGATTTTATCAAATCCGATCTAGTCCAATGTGAGTCCATTACAAATGGACTTGGTCCAATCCAGTCCAATGAATATTTTGGACTATTTTGGACCAGCCCAGAGACTGTCCAATCTATTCAAATTCATGTTAATTTAGATTGGTTTCAACTCAAACCTAGTCCATTGACACCTAAGTTCTTATTTTCTACCAATGGACTAGATATTGGCTCAATCCAATATAAATTCATTATGGACGGACCAGGTCCAACCCAATATGTCATATTGGTCCATCCAGTTCATCCAAATTCAACATGTCTTATTGGTCTGCCCAATCCATCCAAATGGATTTTGATTTGGATGGAGTCCAACCCAAAACCGGTCCATTGACACCCCTGCTCTTATGTGTTTCTATTAGGGTCATTTAGTAGAACACACCTTAGAGTTTTACATATTTACTTAAAACCTACCTTATAGTTTTCATTTTAATAAAATATCTCATAGTTTTACAACTTATATACTTAATCAACCTTTCATTAAGGAGTGCTTGTTTTGTCATTAAGGCCGTGATTTTTTATTCCAAAAATACTCTCATCACTTTTTTGTACAGAAAAACAAAATTGATCAAATATAGCCAATAGAGTGGTTGCCCGTGTCTTATTAGGGGCCAAAATGGTATTTTTATTTTTATTTTCTTTTGATAAAATTTATTTAAATGGACATTAGGGTCGACATTGCCATTTTCCACTGTCATCTAATGGAAGATTGATTAAATCCATAGTAAATTATAAGTGGTGTTTTAGTAAAATACAAATTACAGGGTAAATTTTAGTAAATCCATGAAACTATAAGGGGTGTTTTAGTAAATGACCATTTCTATTAATTAGCTTTCGCTTAACAAATCCCATGCATCACACGAGTCTCCGCTAGTGTATATCATAAAATATTGGGGTGGGCTGAAATTGGGTCGGGTTGTTCTCGGGCTACCCGGGGCTTCAACCCAAGCCAAATAATATATTACACTACTTTTTGGTAGTTTTCAATAATTAATGATTAAAAGTCAGAAAATAACAGTAAATAACAATAAAAAAATTAAATATTAAATAACAATGAAGTACACCAATTTTTGATAATTTTCAACAATTGATTATTAAAATTCAGAAAATAATAGTAAATTACAATGAAAAATAAAATATTAAATAACAATAAATTGCACTAATTCTTTATAATTTTAACAATTAATGTTTAAAAATGAAAAGAACAACAATAAGTTACAATAAAAATGGAATATTAATAACCACATATGACCCGCCCTATTAGGTCATGATACCCGGCCCCTACACATATATAAAGTATTATTGTAATTTGATGACTTCTAACATCATAACCTCAAACTATAGGATTTTTTTTTCATGTTATTTTGGGTTATCTAGGAGAAAGTGACATCTTAGAACCTATAAACCGAATTTCAACTTAAATTAATAACTTAGGTTGTCAAAATTTGTTATAAAAAGTACAATTTAAAATATGGGTTGGATTTGGAACTTACATATTATTGTGTCATGAGTGGGTCCCTATTGGGATGCTAGAGGATCAAGTTAGGGTTGAGGCAAACCTCTGCTGAACTCAACTCATTGACATCCCTAAATATAAATTAGTGAATATCTAAGAAACATGTACACCAATATAGTTAATTGGAAAATGGATCATACAACACTCGGTTAGGTTGTCTTTCTTGTAGGTAGCACTATTTCATATAAATTAACTTATCAATTTCAAAATAATGTTGAAATTATACAAAAAATAATTAATCACTAATAAAAATATTAGAATGATTAAAATTCAATAAAAATTAAAACAATCAATAAAAAATAATTATTAATTATTAATAATATTGAAAGAACACAAGCAAAATAATAAAATAAATAATATTTGATAATAATTACTAAAAATAATTAACAGTTATAAATAACACAATAAAAATTAATAAAATAATTGATCACTAATAAAAAATAATTAATGTTTAATAAAAATATTAAAATAATTAATAAGTAATAATTAGTAAGAATAATTTATAATTAATAATAATAATAATTATTTTTATTAATACTCAACCGCCACCGCTGCAAGTTGCACGATTGAATATTATTATTTTTTTTTGGTAAAAGAGATTTTTACCTAAAAGTAATACAAAAATAATTATAAACCATAAAATTTTAAGAATTAATAAAAAAATTAGCACTAAGATACAAAAAAGTAATGCAGATTTATCTAACGTATAAGAAATTAGCCACTCTAACTTAAATTGTGATCGAATGAACTTAGACATAACCCAAAAAAAATGATTCAATTGGAGTTAAATAATGAGTACCGTTTAATTGAAAATGTATAAAGCTCTATTCTCAAATTTTATTAAAAAATCCGTACATCACACGGGCCCTGACTAACATAGCTTTAAAGTTGAATAACCCCTCCAGACGAGAACCATTAACCTTCATTCCATTTTTTGATTGAGATGAACACCACGTGTTTGACAAAAGTCCCGTATTGATAAAGCATAAGAAGTTCTTTTTCCTTATTAGATCAATTAGTCCAATAGGTGTTGCCGGGCTTGCTAGCACAAGCTTGTAACTCAGGCGAGGGCACCAAGGTGGTTGAACGTTGGCCCGATACTGACAGGCAGGAGCAGTCAGAGTTAATTTGCTGGCACGCCCATTCCAAGTAGGAAGTTGAACCATGTGACTTGAATAAAAGCTTGGGTAACGTGGGCACCGCGTCAGGTTGGTTTCACAGAGCAGCGAAAAAGCTTAAGTGCTTTTTTGATTATTGGGCTTCATTTCTCTCTTTAGATCTCTTGTGGAATCTTCTATATCAATTTTAATTTATTTTTTTCTATTTCTGGTATATTTCTAAGAGAAGTTGAGCAACCGAAAAAGCTTAGGTACAGGGGCCTATCTATAAAGATGCCATGAAAACCCAGAAAAGGAATATATATTGCTTTTGACCCGTACTATCGTCTATTAAGAGGATCTCATCTTTCAAAGCACACAATGTTGGTTTTTCTTTTTTTCTTTTTATATATATATTTTAAGGGAAAATTTTTTATTAATATGTATAATTTGGGTGAAGTGCCATTTTGATTTCTAAATTTTAAAATGCGATAATTCAGTACTCAAACTTTCAAAATGTGTCAATCTAGTATGTATCGTTAATTAATTTGTTTATCATCCGTTAAGTGATATTTGAAAAGACACAAATACCCTTTAAGTGTCATCTAATGTTATTTATCAATCATCCACATATTGATAAAATTGAACAGTTTCAAATTCTTGTCTCTTTTATTCAAGAAAGATGGGGTTACATTTCTGTGAGCATTTTGGTGACCCCAACTTTCTTGAATAGAAGAGACAAGGATTTGGGACTGTATTTTTTGTCAATATTTGGATGGTTGATAAAGAGAATTAAATAACACTCAAAAAACATCTGTGTATTTTCAAATGACACTTAATAGCTGGTCAACAAACTGATTAATAGTAGATACTAGATTGGCACGTTTTAAAAGTTCGAATACTAAATTATCATGTTTTCAAGTTCGAAGACCAAAATGAGACTAAACTCAAAATAAAGAGTATTAGTTTAGAATTTTACCTTTTTTTTCAAATGTGAGGTATCTCAAGTTTGTCCGGAGTAAACCCGGATGTATTGCTTCGGAGGCAATTATCCTAAGCCACGCTTGTTGGTATGGTCAACCAATCTCAATCAGGTTTTAATATTGTTGTTGCATGTTGCGAAGATCCTTCAATTCGCTGTAGAGGTTCCCATATCCTTAAAACTATGTTAATACAACTTTTACATGTTATAGTCTCTAGAATGTATACAATGAGTTTACACAAATCTAGGGTTCTTTGCCTGGTGCAACCCAATGAAAAGACATAGTACAAGACAGACTTGGCATGCCTTGTCGTTTACTAGCATTCCTCTTTTTTCGTCTCTAATTTCTCTATTAGAATTTTGTATCCCTGAACTCAAATTTCAATGTTAATATATTTTCTCGTAACTTTCATTTTTAGTTGTACACACACATACAGAGAGAGATTCTTAAGCCATTTGGGTTACAAAAGTTGTGAGATTAACAAAAATGTGAAATTCGCAAGGTGCCAATCTGTTGGTTGGTAAGGTTTCCAAATGGTTGTAGTGGAGACGGAGGATTGAATCGCACCTGCATCTGGGTTGGGGGGTTTTGGGTTTGGGGGATGGGCTACCCCTGTTGCATGGCCTTTTAGAGTGAAAAAAAAAAAAGAAAAAAGAAAAAACACATGTGAAATTCTATGACCCATCCAAGTTGGTTTTTAAGATCAAATATTAGTTTGAACCCTAGAGATTCCCTAGGAAAAAGTAAAGACCATTACCCAATGTAAGTCCAATTATATGGGGGTTTTGGGAGGGGTAGACTGTATAAAGTTCTTATCTTTGGCATTTTCACAAATCTCAAATTCAAACCCGCATTCTCTTATTAGCGTAGATTTTACTATTACACCAAGATGTGAACCGCAAAAGGGAAAAAAATTATATGGTTGCATTTGGAGGTGATGTAAATCAAGAGCAATGTAAAAGTTTATGCCAGTTTGGTTTTTTTCGATGTAAAACTCCACTCCGGTTTAGATTTGTCGGCATTTGGATGGAGTGGAGTTTTATGTCATGAATCAATGTAAAACCTCATCAAACATAAAGTTTTACATTGACTATTGATGTAAATACTACACCAATAAAATATGATAAAAAATTAAGAAAATAGTATATATTTGATAAAATAATCAGTTCCGGGTCTGAATAAATTTGGGACAGGAAAGAACTAGGACTGGTCCAATTATTAATCGGGACAAAATCATAAAATCAGACTGCTATAATCGGTTCAGCTGGTTTAAGGCCATTAGGTAGACCTAATCCATTGACAGCCCTAGGTAGATGTTATCTCTGCATAAACAAGACTAGTATTGAGTAATTGCTTTCATAATATGGGAATTCTTTTGAGTACATCCCATTTGTTATAATGGAATTTCCTCTAATTACGATACAAAAATACATGTTATAAAAGATTAAAAAATAACACCCAAACATTTTGTCTTTAATAGTGTCTTTTCAACTTTTCGCCAAGCATGTGCTCAAATGAGTACCCTTAGGCTATGTTTGGTTTAAAGGAAAAAGTAGGGAAAGGTAGGTAATCTTTTACAAACCTTGTATGGGTTTCTCTACCTTTCCTTTCATTTCCTTGCTTTTTTCTTCAAACCAAACACAGCCTTAATAAAATTAGGGTAAATTAAAGACTGCCTCCTTGTACTCTGGGGTAGTGACCTTGACCCCCTAAACTTTTATTTGTGACAAATACCCACTCTGAACTTTTTAGATTCCAACAATTTGTTCCAGGCTTCCAGCTATTAGCATTTTGTGAATCAACTGTAAAAAAGATTCTCATATGACTATCATGTATGTGTTTAAACGTTTTCAAACCCCCGAACTGCCCTTATATCATTTTATGATACCATTTTACAGTAAATTGGTAAAATACAATAAAAATGAAAAATAAAGGAAATGTAGAAATTGTAAAATATACATGAAATAGGAAAAATAAAGAATAAGAGGAAAATATAGCAAAGTACAAGATAAACAGAAATTTGGAGAACATACAGCTAGAAAAAAAAACAAAAATAGAAAAAAAATGAATTTTGCAAAAACAAAAAAAGATACAACAAAAGGAAAATTGAGAAAATACAACACAAACGCATAAAATATAATTTAAATTATAATTATTTTCCACTTCATTCAATTCAATGTCATTAAGGTGTCAACTCCCATTTTCTCTCTTTAGATTAGATACTTTATTTGAAAAAATATCTTTATTTCTCACTAGTAAATTGTACTAATTAAATCATATGCAATCTTTTTAATAATACAAAACCTTTGTTCAAAACTAACATGAAAATAAACTACCCTTTCATTTCGGTGGTGGGTAAATAGTCCATCCATCCATGCCAAATGTGTCAACCATGGTCTCATAGCTAAATTATAAAAAATTAAAAATAAATAAAAATATAAATGTTACAAAAAAACTTTTGTGCTAAGTTATAGGCACATCTCTAATGTTATATATTTATCATATTAAACAGCAACAAGTATGACAAATAAGAAGTATTTTTATTAAGATGTAAATGAGATACATGATTTAAAACTAATCCAAAAGTGAAAGCATTTTCCTATTTAAGTGGTGGGCCAATGGTTTAACCTTTTTGGTCAAATGAATCTACCCTTAATGTCAAAATTAATTAATAAAAATTTAAAAAAGATAGAATAACAAAAAAACTATTAAAAATATAAAAATTTTATACAAAACATTTGGGTGCATCTCTAATGTTATGTATTCATCATATTAAAAAAAATATGTGTGATAAATAAGAGTTATTAATTTTTATTACTGATAGAAATAGAATAAGGAAATAAACTAACTTGAAAATAAAATTGTTTTTGCATCTAATTGATGATCAATGGTCCATAGGGGTGCAAATTGGGTGGGCTTAATTCGAGCCCAAATTGACTCAACTCACAATTTTAGATAGGTTGGCTTGGACATTTTATTCTCAAGCTAGCTATGGAGGTTGAAGTCCCGAGAAATATGGCTCAAGGAGGGAGATAAAAATACTAAATTCTTTCCCCACATGGAAAATAGGAAAAATTTGAAAAAATGACATATTGGATGAAATATTGTGATGGAAATTTGATTTCCAAAAGAACTAAGATAGTGAAACTATTTAAGGAACACATGCTACATATCGGGGGTATCCTTAAAATCCATCATGGGCCATTACTTGTTGATATTACCATCCCTCATTTGTAACTTCAGCAAATTGGACATCCATTAAGCCCACACAACATTGATGAATTATAATCTACCATTCAACAAATGCAGCCACACAAGTCTCTTGGACTAGATGGTTACACCTCATACTTCTACCAAAAATATTGGGATCTGGCCCATCATGATATTTTCAAACTTCTATCCCTCTTTTTCAACATTCAACATCCCACCAAAGAACTAAATAACACCAACTTAATTTTCATCCCCCCAAACAAATTAGCATTAACCTCCATTGATTACCACCCCATCAACTTATGCAATATATTGTACAAGATCATTTCCAAATGGATGGTCAACAAAATGTAGCCTATCCTACAAGATCTTATCTCCCCATTTCAATTTGGCTTCCTAAATGTTTATTAGGTTAGAAATCAAATTTAACATGGTCGAATCAGATTTGGTGGCTGGCCGAATTATAAAAAAAATAATTCTAACATGGGAACTGATTTCTTAGTATTTGAAATCTGAATTTCCAGATTGATCTTACACTGAATTAGACCATATTTGAAATTCAAATTAAATGCTGATCATACCTGATACAAAGTCCATGAAAGCAGCTCCTAGAGTGGTAGTCCATGCCCAACATCAGACCTAGATTGGCCTCCTACTGAAGATGACACAAGTGTGTGTTAAGATGATTCAACAATGCAGTTTCAACAAAACCAAACTCCAAACTCCTTGGATTGATGAAGTTATGTGAACTTTGATATAATTGATGTCTTTCTCCAAAAGCTCAACTAAGAACTGAAGCGAGTCAGCCCCTATAGTGGTTGGTTCGAACTAGGGTTTTGGGGTGCAAAGGGAAGAGAGAAAGAGTGCAAGAGAGTGAAGATAATAAGATGGCTCGCCCCTCCCTCCCATCCCTCATATAGACCACTCTCCTAATCTTATCAGGAGTTGATCAAAATCAGATTTAGATAAGGACTCATCCATATTTAGATAAATCTTATATTCTTTAAAAGAAATGGGTGCTCCATACCGATATTCGACCTATACCAAGTTGTCATGTGACCACTTAATTAATCTTATTAATAATGGACTTAAGACCCATTTCCTTTAATGGTTCATGTTCCAAGGCATTCATGGTCACTTTAGGTATGAATATTGTGTGGTGTGAAACCCACAAAGGTCTCACATAAGTCCATAAGGGTTCGGCCCAAGGATAATAGACTTATGTAAGATGAAGTTCATCAGGTAAATGGCCCTATAATGATCTCTTGCACCTAATCTCTCGGCCCATAATCATCAAAACACTATTTACAAAAAATGACCTCTCCCTTGACTACAAAATGCAGTGTCACACTCTCTGTTCAAGCCTTATAAGTGTCTAGTTTAAGGAATAATTCACATAAACACACAAGTTGAACATAAAACAATGTTGTACTTATGTTAATCATACTAAAATGTCTATGTACATAAATCTTATTGGACCTAAGTGTTGCATACACTATCTAACACTAAAATCAAGGCAAATCATTAACAACATTCTACTAGTTAGGGAGATTACACATACTATGAACACTTAAGAAAAGGATATGTCAAAAGATTTTAATAGAATATGATGGATATTCATTTCGGAAGTTCTACAAAAGATGGTTTCCCTATGAAATGGTGCAACTTAATTTATCAATTATCACTACTCCTACCTACTCTATCAAGATTAGGGATGAAGGAGACCCACTTTCCCTTTATCTTTTTATCATTGGGATGGAATATGGAAGTACTTACTAATCTTCTAAACACGACTTCCAATAATGGTTTGATATAGAGCATTAAGATCTGTAAAAATGGCATTCCCATTACCCATTTGTTGTTTGTAGACAACTGCATTCTCTTTTGTAAAACAAAGCTCATATCCTGTTCAGCCAAACAGTTCCAACTTCCAAGACAACACCAAAAAATTATCTCCCATACTCTTTACTCTTAGAGTGAGAAACTCCATGCTTATTGGGTCGAAACACTTAGGAAGTAAGATCGATCTCCAAAGCAGACATCACCTATCCCTTCAAGATGCTCTTGATAGAATCAACTAAAAAAATAACTCTTGTAGTTCAAAATTGTTGTCACAAGCTAGAAGAACCACCTTAAGTGAAATTAGCCCTTTAAGCAATATCAATCTACCCTAGTATGACAACTATTTTCCCAAACAAAGTGCATACACGGATTAATAAGCTCTCTAGAGACTACTAGTGGTAAAGGGAGCAAAACAAACAAATGAAACATACAATCACATGGAAAAGAACGCATTGTTCAAAATTAATAAGAGGATTGGGGTTCAGACATTGGTCACCAATGAATAAAACCTAGGGGCAATATTAAGTTCCAAATTCATTATGGAGTAGAGCTTTGAAAGAAAAATATTTTTCCAAATGGTGACCTTTTCTTAGCAAAAAAAGGAAGATCTAGTTACAAACAACCGTTTTCAAATACTAGAATCAAACTGATCAATCTGGATGGTAAAGGATGGCTCTTCTATCTCTACTCTCAATCACCCGTGGGTTCCCTCTATTACTAGTGGTAAACTCCATCTCTTACCCTCCACAATGGCTGAAAGATGAAGACTTTCTACTTTCTGTAAGCAAGCCATAGAGATACTCTCCCATCTCTTCTTTTAAAGTCAGCCATGCATCCACCAGTATTCAAACAAAATTAATCTCATGCATGAAATAATAAATAAAATATAATAAAAATAGATCTGATCCGCTCGGATCTAATAAACTAGTGATTGCCTTGGCCAAATACAATAATAAGACAAATAATATTAAAATAAAATGATTACCTCCTATTGCCATAACCACTATTTGATCTATTGAAGCTGATTTGCTCTCATACCATTTTTGATTCCTTGGGAGGAAGCACAATCACCCCTTGATCCACAATGGCTCACAAAGATTCTCTCCCACTCTCTATAAAGCAGTGTTGATAGGAGACATACAAAATTGGGGGTTCAGTGGTGGAGAGAATGGTGCACATCTATAGACTAGGGGAGAGGGGTATCATAGTATTTCCTTTAGCTAGGCAAGCTCCACCTGTTAATGAACTTTCTTAAAGTGATATGAGATTTAATTCCTTTAATTTTATTTCAATTAAGAACTCCATTATTTCCAATTAAATGTTGTCAATTTCAAATTTAAATTTCAGTTTTGAAATCCTAAAATCTGAATTGGGAAATAGTTTTAGTCCTTCCACCCACTTAATGAGCTATAATTGGGTGATTCGATTAGGATCATGCAATATCTTGATGGTGGCCACTATGACGGGCCACAATCTGGGTCCTACCCATATGGATATTTGCCAACATTCTTCACGTACCCGTTTCCGAGAATTTTATGGGGTGAAGGTAAATTAGGCATTAGTCCACATAAACATCTCTATGATTGCAAACTCTTACTACAGGTCTAAAAAAATTACAAGTCTATAAGTTACTAGGCAAGCTATGTGTTTTCCTGATTTCCTCTATCAGATTTGGGTGGCTCAAAAATCAAAATAAATATATTTTTCAAAGGTAAAAGGTACTCACCTCTTGAAATAGTATGTAAAGCAATGACTTGCCTGATTCTCAGAATGACCCACAGTAGTCTAACGAGAAATCCCTGCCTGACCCCATGTTTGAGATACTACTTCCTGGGATAGATGGTTCTTAGGATACTTGCATAGGGTGTGTAGGAAGAGGTTTCGCGCGTCATCCAATGTCCCACAAAAGGACCCATCACAGCTCAAGGAAGATTAAGTTGGGCCATCAAAAACTATGATGGCGGAGTTAAAGCTCTCATATATGGATTGGAAGCAACTTAAAGGGTGTTCTATAGTATGGATGAGAAAATAATGGTGTGTATGAGCGTTGGAGAAACGATTCACTTAGACCGGGAATGAAGTTGCCATTCATCAATTATGGAAATAGACGTTATGAGACATTCCAGAGTGGGACTAAAATCATTTTTATCAAATAGTGACTCTAAAGCCCAAGGCACCAGTTAAACCACTGGGTGAAATTCAGATGGGAGACGGAAGAGGTTAGGCATCCCTCTCTCGGATCCAATAAGTGAGACCCACATGATAAATCAAATAAACAATCACAAAGACAATTATTTAAACTAAATAATAATAAAGAAAGCAAACCACAATGACATGCCAACAAAAGAAAACCTCCCTATTTATTATTTTATTATTTTGTTATTTAATTTTTATTTCTTTAATTCTTTATTTTTTATTTTGTTATTCTCAAGGTTCAAAATATCAATACACCCGATATGCCGATAGTGGCATATCGGGTGAATCGATACCCTTTTTTTTTATTTTTTTTTCAAAACCGGTTCAGGAGGGCCGATTTAGAGCTCCTCCACCCCCTGAACCGGTCAGACCCCCGATACACCCACTGTAGGGGCATATTGGAGAGGTCCTAGAATGATACGTATTGGCTGATACGGGCCGACACGTGTCAATACTTTGAACCTTGGTTATTCTTCTTATGGAACTCTTTTTAATTTTTATTTATTTTATGGAATTATCTTTTATTATTTCACTTGTTTATTTGTTTTTAGCTTTTATGCTTTCTTTTTTTTTTTTCTACTTTTTACTATATATTATTATCGTTGTTTTTTCTTATTTCTATCATCATAACCTATCTTTTCTATCAATTATTTTATCCCATGCTATCTTGAATTTCTCACCTGATTTCCCTCTACCAATTCTCACATCTGCTATGTTCCCCTCTTTGACCTATGCATCACATTTTTTTTTTATTTTGCGTTCTTTATCATCACTTCTTTTATTTATTCTTTTTTCTCATCCACCGTCCTCGGTTAGATTTAATGGAGGGGGAATCTGAGGTTTAGCACCGATGAAGATGAAACAGTTGCAGACCAACGCAAATTCGACCTAATATTGAGAGTTTCAGAGGAATTTCATATTCATGTAGAGCAGGAAAGGATTAATCACAATTACAGGCGGAAAAAGAACAATTTGTTTCCTAAATTTAAGCTTAAAGGTCCCAACAAGAATAGAATAAAATGGTAAAAAAATAAAATAAAATAAAAATCAAACCGCTTCAATCGCCATTAACAGTCCAACACCGATTCAGTCATGCATCATTCAGCAAGAGAATGATAAATGGTAGAGATCACGGTTTTGAAAACCGAACCGGACCGGACGGTCGAATTGGAAAAATTGGAAAACCGGTTCTGTTTTCCTCAAAAACCGGATTTTCCCCCAAAATCATTGATTTTAGTCAGCGAACCGCTGAACCGGGCGGTTAACCGATTGAAATGTTTGAACGGTTTTGACCGTTTTTTATTTATTTTGAATTTACTTTTATTTTTTTATTTTTCTATCAGAATGGGCCGAGCGTTCGATCAAATGGTCAGATCATTCGACTTGATAATCGGACCACTGACCAGCTTGGTCATCGGTTTGGTTTTAAAAACCAAGGTAGAGAGTATTTGCTACTTTTGTTGGCTTCCCCGATGGATTTATCCTCTAAAACTACTTTTGCCAATGAAGATGATGACAAGACGATGCAAAATAGGGGATCCGCCCACCGGGCAAGACGATGTTTGCAAGAATTTATACGAATTCGAGCCCGATATATAGGCTTGTTTGCTAATCAAGCTTAGCTCAAGCCTTATAAAGCTCAGCTCATGAGTCTCGTAAGCCAAGTATTAAATAAATAACTTTTATTATATATACGTACATACATACATACATATAAATATATATAATAAATAAATTTATTATATATAATAATATTTTTATTAATATAGCATTTTTATTTTTCATGTACAATAGTAAATAATTTTTATAATTCTTAATTTTTTGTCTAAAAAATAAATAAATAAATGATTTTATAGATATAATTTTTATTTTTCAAAAAACACTTGGCTTATAATCAAGCTCAAATCCACCCCTATCCCTAACCCTACACTCTTTGCATTCAAGGATATAACCAAGTTTATATGCTGTCCAGCAATTTGCAAGTCGAAGAAGGTCAAATTTGACCTAATACTGTATCCTAACTAGGGGTGATCTTGGGCCGGACTGTGCCGGGCCCAGGCCAGGATTTGCACTTATGATAAGGGCTATAGCTTAGGCCTGGGCTTAGCCCGGCCTAGGGTTTCGGGCTTGAAACATAAGCCCTAACCCAGGTCTATAGGGCCTAGGCCCGACCAGGCCTGATTCTGGACCAATGTTACTCATATATAAAACATTATATATCTATATATTAAATGACATAACATGCATATAAACTTATTTTATACATTATATAAAATAAAATATTACATATAATATAAATTATACATGTCATGTTATAATATTTATATATAAAGTATAGGAAAAATTCCCGATAGGTATCTTGTACTTTAAGCCGAGCGCCAATTTAATACCCAAACTTTAAATTGCGACAATCAAATATCCAAACTTTCAGTTTGTGACAATTTAGTATTCGATGTTGAATTACCATCAATTACAAGATTCACGTGATATCAGGTGCGGGTTAAAAATTTCAAAATACCAAAATTAACTTTTAGAGGTGGATTGTTTTTTTCACCGAATGACAGATTACGAAATTTCAGAAGATTAGAGGTGGAAATTCTTTCTTCATGTTGTTCTTAAGAAATTTGTGTTGAAGTGACCTTGCATAACAACTCAACAATTCAATGTCAAGTTAGTAAACTTAAAAAACACTAAAATTAGACATCGTCTTGTATAGAAATCAAATCACAAGAGAGGGGAGTACTTGTTTGACGTTGTGCAACTGAAACTCTGATCGGAGAAGAATCTTCAAGAGTGTCAGATTGAAAAGAAAACCACCTAGGGTGTCGTTCTTGGTGACCAGATCTCGGTATCTGATGCACTCGTCGTACATCGTTCGATCAAGCTCTTGATCATCAAAGATATGCAAGAAATCCTCCTTCACGAAATCCAGTAGCGGATTCCCTTCAATCGTTGAATTGGGTGGGCGGCTTGGTTCTGCTGAGCTTAGTCTAATTGCCCACTGGACTTTTGGCTCAGTTTCAGCGTTTGTTATCTTTGGTTTCCCAGAAAGCTTGGACGGTGAATGAGAAATCCAAGTAGGTTTTTGGTTCAGGGTGGTTATTCGATGGGTCCTGGGATTCAAACACAAACTTGGCCGGAAAGAATGGCTGGATGGAGATTGAAAACGCAGATCTATGCGCCTGCCAAAATTTTCTCCAATTTTATAGAAAAATCCAATCGAGATAAAGCAAAACACTTCGAATTTGTCTAGAAAAGCTTGAATAAGAAGAATAAAGAAGATCAAAACTAGGAGACTTTGAACTTCAAGTTCGAATCTGAATGGAGGAGAAGTAAAAGAACTCGATGTCTAACTAGGATAAAAACAGAAATTACTAAAAGAAATGAAGAACCTTACTGGGTAGACCTGTCAACGGCTCCAAGACAAAGCAGAAGAAGAAAGACATTCAATAATCCAACCAATGAAATCGCCAAAAACAGAGGGATCATTAGAATCGCAGAGGTTATCAACGAGATCAAAGGCCTGACGAGCGATCGGCTCGTGTCCACAACTAAAGCAATGAAAAACACTAAAAAATATCAAAACCCTAAAAAATCTTACATTAAAATCTCAGTAACCCACTTGCAGAGAAATCAAGGAGAAATTGATGTTAAAAAACACATAGAAAATGATAGAAAACTCTGACGCCGGCAACAAGTCGTCTTCTCCGGCAACGGTACTGGGTCGACTTCAACTTTTTCGGTGTCGGGTCCGATCGCCGGAATCAACTTTTTCGATTGCGCATTCGCTTGACACCACCGGCATGAGGGAGCTGGTTTTCGGAATCTTAGTAACGAGGATATTTTAGTAATTTTAATTGTTAATTCATACATTATTTAAAATATCTGGGGGTATTTAGGATATTTTATCTTCTAACTTATAGTAATTTTACGCGTGGTATTAAATTATCGCAAACTCGGTTAGTTGATTGTCACATTTAAAATTTGACTATTAAATTGACACTGGCCTAAAAGTATAAATGCGTTTGCCGGGAGTCGAACCCGGGTCTATTGCTTGGAAGGCAATTATCCTGACCGTTGGACTACAAACGCTTTGTTGATACAGTAAGCCAGTCATAGCTATTGTATTATATTGTAGATTACACATGTACAAAAGGTCTTCTATCTCCTTGAAAGGCCGTTAATACAACTCTTACATCTCGATCTTATAATTAATCTCTATAAAGGTCTGATCAGATTAATGCATATGTTGACTAAGGGCTGAAAAAGGTTTAGCGTTCGAATGTTGCTTGTAAAAGTTTTTAGTTGTAGTCTTGTAGAGAGGTCAATGTAGGGGTGAGCAACTGGGTAGGTTTTAATTGGAATCGACTTTGAATTGGTTTTGAACCGGTTCTATCTAATTTGTAATGAGGTAGGGCCTGCTTCCAAATTCTTGGAACTGACCCCTACTCAAGTGGGGTTTACCCTACTTGAACTGATCCAATGAACGAGCCTTGGTTGGCCTTGGTGGAACCTACCTTGGAACCAATGAATCAGACCTTTTTCTGTTTATTTTTTTTTTTCAAAACTGGTTCAGGGTGGCCAGTTTAAGGCTCCTCCACCCCTTGAACCGGTCAGAGCCCCGACACAACTCTGTAGGGGAGTATCGGGGTGCTCTCGATACGATACGTGTTGATACTTTGAACCTTGCTTGGAACCGAACTTCCCATAAAATAAACCCTAGAATACTTTTGGGGGTGTGAAGATTTGAACCCAAGAACTCATTGTTACAAAGGCTATGGTCTCACTTGACCATTAAGTTACTTGAAGTGATTTTATCATTTGTTTTTATGTTAATATTTGAATGTGTATAATAAGTAATGTAAAAATTAATATTTTTAAATTATAAGTGTTGAACCATATAATGATAGTCTACATATTAACTTAATTTAATCAATAAAAATAATATAAATTTTAAACTATATATATCATATTTGTTGAAAATCAAGTTTTTAAATAACATGTTTTTCAAGGGAGAGAGTAAACAAGGAATAAATTCCATGGTTAGATCCTGAAACTGACCCTGGAATTGAACCCTTCACAGGATAGATTCCGGGTTCCAAAAATTTGAAACCGACCCCTATAGGGTAGGTTCCACGTTCTGCCATGGAACCAAACCGAACTAAACCATATATACCTCTAATCATTCAATACTTATTGATTTTGAAGGTCGTAAAGTTAAACTTAATACATAATATCATGCGTGAAATTTGTAAGTAATAGATGCTACAGTTCCTTGCTAAATTATCAAATCAAAATAAAAATGATTATTTACTAAAACACCCTTGTAGCAACTGATTTATTTAATACATTGTCCGTTAAAAGTTATTAGTATTGCCATTTAGAAATGATCATGTGACACAAAAATCAAGTGGTTAATGTTGTTAGAGCAAAGAGCATATGCCCGTTGTTGTTTATTCCAAAGTACCCTAGCACTTCATATGAACCTTTTAGGAAGAAACAATGTTTGGTTGTAGAAAAAAATAGAAAGAGAGAACAATGGCGTTCAAGTTCTTCATTTGTAACATATCTTACTTCTTGGAACATAAACAATGCTAACTGAACAGTGTTGGTTGCCTAAGTTCTACTAAGGGCAAGAATGATATTTCCTTTTCTATTTTATCTTGATTAAATTTATTTTGGAAGAATGTTAGGGCTAAAATTGTGATTTTCCGCTTTTATCTAATGGAAGGTTGATTTAGTAAAATTTTGCAAACTATAATGGGTGTTTTAGTAAAACATAAAGTTTATGGTAGCTAGATTGTAGTAGAGTTGTCAATTTGATTGGATTTGGTCCAATCTAGTCCAATCCAATACTGGTCCATTTACAAATGGATTGGACCAAATTCATATAAGGCAAGTCCAATCCAGTTCAAATAAAATGCAAATGGACCGGATTGGGTTCAATCCAATCCAAATTGAATCAAACACTAAAATAACATGAGAAATCCAGAAAAAATGTATAAAAAAATTACAACACCTATTGCATTCCAATCCATTCCAATTAAACTGCAAACGGATTGCATTGGGTCCAATCCAATCCAAAGTGAATGAATAAAAGTACTTTTGTCAAAGTGCTTTCATAAAATCACTTTGTTTTCGTGAAAGTGCTTTTGTAAAAGTAGTTTTATAAAAGTACTTTCATGAAAGTGCTTTCGTAAAAGTACATTCATAGAAGTGCTTTCGTAAAAGTACCTTTATAAAAGTGCTTTTGTAAAAGTGTTTTCATAAAAGTGATTTTCTGTAAAAGTACTTTTATAAAAGTGTTTTCCTAAAAGTAATTTTCATAGAATTACTTTTATAAAAGTGTTGTTGCAAAAGTGCTTTCATAAAAGTGTTTTTATGCCGGGTTCAATTTTGGTTGATTTCAAATTGGACAAGGCTTTGGTCTCATGATCAGATTATTGAGATTTTAGTTTAGGTATGATTTAGACTGATAAAAATATAGACCAATTTATTTTAGATTGACCCAATCCATAGTTATAACAGACCATCCAAATCTGATTTAAAAAGGTTTGGACCGGATTGGATCCAATCCAAAACCAGTCCATTGACACCCCAAGATTATAGTAGATCCACGAAACTATTAGGGTTGTTTTAGTGAATGATCCAAAAAAACGAGTATCAAATTTTGTAAACTCTAAATATGTTGATTTTTTGTATCCAAATTATGGATACTTTGTGTTGTTGTTTGAGTTGAGGTGGACGAATAAGAAATAAAGGATATTGGGAGGATAATACCAATAATTTATTTTTTCTGCACTACCTGCATGGCCATGTACTTGGAGCAGAAAATAAAGGGATTAATAAAGAACATTTTCTTGTTTTGGCTCTATGGGGACCCATGGCCGTGTACCTTCTTGGGGTAACATGATGGGGATAAGCAAATGGATAGGTTATACCTAGAACCGAATGGAACTTACTTAGAATAGGTTCTATCCAATCTACTATCAAGTAGGGTATAGTTCCAATTTTTTGGAACCCTCTTCCACTCAGGCCGATTCTAAGGTCTAGCAATTTACCCTACCCACACCAACCTAGAAAACTGTCCTTGGAACCAAACTTTCCTTGAAATAATTCCTAAAATATTTTGTGGATATAAAGATATGAACCCAAGCACTCATGAATCATGATTACAAAGGCCATGGTTTCACTTTAGTGGTTTGATCATTATTCTTCAACTTAATATTTGAATGTGTATAACAAGTAATGTAGAAGGTAATTAAAATTTCCAGAGTCTAAAATATAATGATAAGGTAGGTTATAGGTTCTAGAAACCTAGAACCAATTCTTATAATCTTAGTAGTAGAATCTTGGCTCACTGGTTGGATGACCCGGAAAAATAGTTTGGTTTATGGGACACCACTTCAATGGTCCGGATTATAAAAATCATCTTGCCTTTAATAATTTTTTATTTTTTTTTACTACATCTTGGAGGAGACCGGATCTGCTTCTCACATGCACATCCTACCATGCATTGGGAATTTCTCCCATACTTATAAGTTATTATTTACAAAAGATGTTCCCAATACATGGTGGATGTGCATGTGAGGTGCCCAAGTGTGAGGAGAAGATCATGTTCAGTCTTGGAGTTAGGGGTGGCCATGCGTTGAGCTTTTCACGAGCTATTTGAGTTCAGCTTGTGAGGCTTGCGAACCAAGATCCAATAGGTACATACATATAATAATAATAATAATAATAATAATAATAATAATAATAATAATAATAATACAAAATACTACTACTAATAATAATAATAATAATTAAGTATTATAATTAGGCCTATAAATGGATCAAATTCGAATTCGAAACCGATTATAGATACCAATATTCGAATTCAAACGATATCCAATGGATATCAAATATATCGATTCAAATTTGAATTCGATTATTAAATCTTATATTCGATTCGATTCGAATTCGACCGATTGACCTTTCAAATATGAATTTGAATAGATTTGAATCCAATTAGATTCAAATATCAATAAGATACACTATACACATTTTGAACTATGGAAGCAAGTTGTAGCATTGAAACTCCTAGGAAGATTGGGAATCAATGGAAGAAGAAGACCTTGGACAGACCCATTCAATGCCAGTCTTTAATATCAAAATATTAAAGACAATTTAAAAGGAAGGCATAAGAACACAGGTTAAAAAAAAAAAAAAAAACAGACATGATAAAAGATGGAGTCCCCCTAGGTGAGCTTATCAGCTCTTATCAGCTCTTTCTAGATTCATAAGAACACAGTCTTTAACTAGGGTTTTGCACAATTTAGTGAAAGAACATAAAGAGTTACTATTGGGTTGGCATATTCTATCTAACTAGCAAGTGCCACCTGGAAAGCATTCTTAAAAATCCAACATACTAGTTCCCACTTGCCAGTTTTCCTCCTCTCACTGGGAAATGGATGAGTATAATTTAATAAATACAAGCTCAGTATTGAATTTGAGATTATCAATAATCAAAAGACAGTAGTATGTTCAAAATTTCTTATGCTAACATGTGCAATTAAATCTATAGGAAAAGAACACTTTATGAACCTTATGAATCTAAAATAAGAGATACAATTGAATAGCATGAGGATGAACTTTATGAATCTAAAACAAGAGAAATAATTGAATACCACGATCAACGTACCCATGCCAATCTCTAGGGTTCCTTCTTCCATGTTGGAATTTTTCTGTTCCATACCCATCTTCAACATGATGAAATAAGAGCACTCACGTATTGGACAATATTGCCAGAGAGAGACACAACATAATTTAACATAGACCGTTCTAGTATACTAACAAACAATGCTAACCAAAAAATAATCTATTAGTAAAAGTGGCTTCCTCATCAATAAAGTTACCTTACAAAGCTAACAGAAACTCAAATGCAGGCTACAGTATAAGAGTTGAAACTTAAAATTGTATAGTTATTCGAATGTTGGATCAAAGGTCATTTCCCAACATAAATAAATCTAAATCAGAAAAAAAAAAAAAAAGAACTCGGTAAGAAGAAGTTTTATAACTGGCCTCAGACGAACACCCTCTGGTGATTTAGAGGTGGGGGTTTTACTTTGGATCCGGGTCGTTAGCCAAGTAATCACAAGTTCCGGGAATCAATACAACACGGTGCCAATTAAAGTGAAACATCAAGTTCAAGACAATTTAGCCCTAGAAAACTCAAATTTGAATCATATATCATTTACTCAGCATTAGATCGAATGAACAGAAACCCTCCAATTGATCCGAATGATCATTCGGATTGGAAAAAATTATCAGACACGAACCCAATTGGAAAAAAATTTTTTGTCGACTGAATGGTTCAGTGACGAAGAAGAAGAATCAAATTTGAAACAAAATCAAGAAGAGATCTGGGGAAGGAAGTTACCTTTGATCTCTGAAGGAGAGATGTACAGCGAGAGACGACGTATAGAGGGAGATCTGACAGATAGGGGAAAGATGAACAATAATAGGCAGGGGACGGTGGCAGACACGGGTTCCAGTTGGTGGGCAAATGTGAGTGTGTGACTGACGGCGTGGATTCCCGGCGGTGTGAATGCAAAGGGTTCCCAGCGGCAGTTGTGGGTTGCAGCACAACTGCACAAGGCTGGTGATGCTGGATGGTTGATGCCTAAGGGTTGCTTGAGCTTGAGAAGCAGCGAATGGGCGAAGGAGTCAGCATTGAGCTTGAGCTATGGCTGGTGACCGGTGCTCGACTGCTATCATTGATGCTGTCGTCGATGATGGTGGTTGCTTGGGTGGCGACTCACTGTCCCAATGAGACTGAGAGAAGAGAGATAGAGGTAAGAGGAAAGATGAGATGAGCGATAAGGTGATGGCGTCCGACGAAAGGGTGGTGGTTGCTCGGACAATGAAGGGTGGTGACAGTGATGGATCAATGGTGGTTGCTCGGGCGGCGTTCGACAATGGCAAAGGGAGTGACGGAGGGTTAGGGTTTTACTTTAGGGTTTTGAGAAGTAACAATGATGAGGTAAGAGGGTTCGATTTTGAGAATCTGAGATTTTCGAACTCAGTAATTAGTTATTTTTCATTTTCTTTTTTTTTAACCTTTATATTATATATACTATATAATATATATTAACCTTTATATTATATATATATATATATATATATATATATATATATATATATATATATATATATATATATAATATAATCAGTTTGGATATTTATCGGATTAGATCAATGTATATCTGAATTCGATAAAAAAATAATATCCGAATTTGACCAAATATTCAATTCAAATTTTTGAATTCGATTTGATTATACCGAATCTTGGATTTGAATTCGGATTTTTGAATATCGTTTACAGGCCTAATTATAATTCTTAATTTTTTAAATATCAAATAAAAATACTTTTAACATATAATTTTTTATTTTTATAAAATATTTTTCTCAAATTGAGCTTCAACTGAGCCAAGTTCGAGCTTACGAGCTTTTGACTCGAGCTGAACTTAAACTCAAGATTCTAGCTCGAACCGAATTCAAGCTTCGTATTGACTTGGTGGGCCAAACTCAAACAGGATAGCTAGCTATTCGAGCTTGGTTCGGCTCTAATTCACCCCTAATTGGAGTTAATAATAAGTTTCTTGTCAAGATGAATGGCACTATGCCACAAGAATTCAAAATTATTGGTGTTTCCTATCCCACCTCAATTGCTTTGTAACGGGAGTCGTTAACTTCCATTCTATTTCCTTATTAGATCCAACAGTCCATTAGATGTCACCGAGCTTGGTAGCACAAGCTTGTAACTCAAGCGAGGGCACCAAGGTGGTTGAACGTTGGCTCGATTCTGACAGGCAGAGCAGTCGGAGCTAATTTGTTGGCACGCCCATTCCAAGTAGGGAGTTGAACCATGTGACTTGAATAAAAGCTTGGGTCATGTGACTCTTAGAGTGGAAGGCACCACGTCAGGCTGGCTTCACAGAGCAGCGAAAACCTCCCGCTCCTATCAGTGGAAGGATAACGAGTTAGTGCTCCGCTGCCCCAACAATTGCCCTATGAGTCGAGCCCAATAGAACAATCACCATTTGCTTTTTTTATTTTTTATTTTATTTTTACTGTAAGTCTTTAACAGCTATTAGATTCATTCAAGGGAAGAGATTATGTGCTTTTATGCTTCTTGGGTTTCATTCTCTTTCTTGATCTCTGATGGGTTTTTATGGAATGTTGTGGATCAATTTTAATTTCCCTTTTCCTCCTCAATTTGCTTAGCTACTTCTATAGTTCTATGCGTCTATGAACCACTTAGGAAGGCGTCTGAATAATTTTTCAACTGTCCATTTTAGTGTCCTTCCATTCTTTGAAGTTGTCTAATATAATAACTCTTAAAAGACCAAAAGGAAGAGAAAAACAAATGGAAAAACTTATTCATTAAAATTGGGTAGGAGAGAAAAACAAGCAGATCGAGCTTTGCTTGCAGAATGTTGTTCTACTCTTTTCACTGCTGCTTTTCACTTCAGCTTTCTAGCCAAGAATCACTGGGTTTGGTTGTTTCATGATATAATATACGATATTCTGGAAACCTACAAATGGATACATTTTGCCTTTCAGTGTTTGAATTTAAAAGTGATTAAAATGGAGGAAATCTTAATTTGCTGAAGGTTGGTGATGACATCATTATCTACAACTGAAGTTTGTCCTGTTGCCTTAATGGATTTGATAACATGCAGTCTTCAATTATTATCCATAAATAAACAAATGATAATATATAAAATAATAATTGTTTCAATAAATAATTCTAGGAGTCTAGAACCAGGGTACCGCCATGACCAATGTCCACCCAATCGGACACCATTTCAGGTGATTGCATACTTGGGTTCATTAGTGGGGAGGCCTGGAACAATGACATTCGGTTATGTCTACACCCATTGAATCAGACTGGCCCAGATGATAAAGTTATATCTTGCCACATTGGACATTGAGGGTCGGTTTGGTTCGTGGACAGGACCTGAATCGGAATCGTTTGGAATTAAAATTAGAATCACTTATTCCTTATACCTGTTTAGTTAAGTCAGGAATCGGAATCAGATTCCGATTGTTGCTGTTTAATTCAACTAAAAGCTAAAATTGGAATCAGCCAAAATTTTTAATTCACCCGCGGAAATGAAATTTCAGCCATATCCATCCACGGGAAAAGAACACCCAAAACTACCATAAAAGGCAGAAATATGAGAAGGCCAGTTTGGCTAAAGGGAGAAATAGAGCTTTGGTAATTGCCCGTAGAATGTGGTGAAATTGGGTAGGGATCTGCCGGAAGTTGCTATTATTGTCTTCGATGAAGAGATGACGACATTGTGCCTTTTGAGGTGATTAGTGCGTCCAGGCTAATGTGCACCAGTTCTAAAATGGAGTTACTGTAAGCCCAAAAGAATGAGTTCTATTCAGTCTAAATTAAAATGACGAAATCTGTAGAACAAAATCCTGTACGACGAGCAGCTAAATCCCAGCTTTAATAGGATTGTACCATGAAAACTCGATGCTGAATACGGAATTCGAGATCCCTAAACCTCAAAAGTTGTATTGGAAAAGAAAGAAAAATCCAGTGCTTCCAGAACAGAGGAATCCTGAGAGAGGTAGAGGAGAGAAAGACGAGAGAGAGAGAGAGAGAGAGCAATTATGTATGTATGTCAGTGCTAATTGCTAAGAGATTAGAATGGGAGGGGGTCGGGACTCGGGAATGGTCATTCCCCCATATGGGGAATCACATTCCCCCTACTCATTCCCATTCCGGTCAACCCAACATCCGGAAACGGAATGGCACATTTCGATTCCGATTCCGATTCCAGGGTCTTATTCTCTTGAACCAAACGGACCCTGGGATCAATATCTAATATTTTGCATATATTCCCACTTAAATTGCTTTAGATTGACAGCTTAAAATAAAGTTCATTCCATTATATTAAGGTGGAGTTTGATAAATTTGAAATCTGAAATTTAAAAAGTTAAAAAGATATTAAGAGTGTTGCAATCTAAAAAGAGACAATTACTTTTTGACTTTTTATAGGCTCTAAACAAAGTAGGTTACTTGTGTTGGATCAAACCCTCAGCATCTGCAAATCATTGATTTTACTATTTTACTCCTTTAATGGACTATTTGGTAATTTTGAGTTCAATTTGTATTATTTCATAAAAAATAATTTGTTAAATTTAAAATAGTATTAAAAAATATGAGTTAATTATAAAAATAAAAAATAATTTATGAAAATACAAATAAAATTGACAAATACATATTAATTTATAAATTAAAAATAAACTATTTAGTTAAAATAATAATGAAAATAGTAATATTAAAGACCATGAAGAAATAAAAAAGTTTAATAATTGTCAAATTCATATCTTAAAACTATTAAAATATTTAATGATTAATAAATAAAATAAAATAATAATAATTAACACAAATATAATTTATAACAAATAAAATATTAAAATAAGAATAAAATATGTAGTGGCAATGGCAGGAAGACAGGGAGAGAGAGAGAGAGAGAGAGAGAGAGAGAGAGAGAGAGAGAGAGAGAGCTGCCACTACTGACTATTGCAACAAAAGTAGTGGGAATACAGGGAGAGAGAGAGAGAGAGAGATTGAATGTATCTTTTTATTGGATTAAAATAGGGGTATTTTCAACTTTAGGCCACATTTGAAATGCATCTGAGTGTGTTAAGTGACGAGCCTAGGACTTACATTTTCAAATCTGAAAAAATTTCAAATCATGTTTTAGATGCAATACCAAATGAGCATGGCATCTGAAAAGTAGATATTTCAAATCATATTTTAGTTTTGAAAAGTGTTATCAAACACCACTAAATTGTTGGTGTGAGCTTGTAACTATTAGGGGTGAAAATGAATCTAGATTTTCATGAGCTATTAGAGCTCGAGTATATATATATATACACACAGAGAGAGAGTATATACTATAAAATATATAATATTTTTATTTATATATAATAATATTTAGTTTTTATAATTCTTAACATTTTATATTTAAAATAAATTTTTTATTTTTATAGAAAGCTTGGCTTAAAGGTCTGATCATTAATGCATATGTTGACTATGGGCTGAAGGTGGTTTAGCGTTTGGATGTTGCTGGTAAAAGTCTCTAGCTAGTTTTAGATAGGTCAAAGTATCATTCAATACATATCGATTTTGGAGATCATTAATGCATTATTGTATGAAAATTTGACATTTTTGAATGTTTTGTACTTTTGGTTGCGTTTGGTTGTAATGCAAATAAATTTGCATTAATGCAAAACATGCCAATACAAATAATTACAATATTGTTAGCTATTAAAGTCAAGGACTTAAATATTGACATGATACAAGGTGTATCGTATCGTATCAGTTAATGATACAGGTTATGCAACCAATAGAAATGTATCCTGTAAGTCATTCTTATCGCATCGATATGAATCTGTATTGGAATGTATCATACTGTATCGGCCAATATGCACCAATACAATATGATACACGCAAAATGCTGGGTCCATTTATATTTCATAAAAATTGCAACTATGCCATTTCACAATCTTAAACATAACCAAGCTTTATCTTGTATTGTTAAATAGAATAGAATAAATTTTATTACTCTTTTGTGCAAACATACAATTTAAACAAAAAATATGTGTTTATATTTAACAATTCTAACTATTTCAAGCAATAATATTTAAAAATAGTATTTTATAAATTAATAGTACAAATAATCTATCAAGTCCATATTTATATAAAAAGGTGATTTTTAATATCAATAAAATTATAAAAATAAAATACGAATAATAACATAATTATTTTAATATTTAAATTGAAAATGATATGCATTTTAAATTTTTATATATTTGTAAAAATTATTAATTAATATTTCAATTTACATTAATAAGTAATAACAACATATTTATTATTTATAAAAAAATAAAAATATTGTTTACAAAATATTGAAGAACATAATATTAAATTGAATCTATCAAATTCACTTATATGCACTTATTTCCAAAAATTATTTTTTTTATTTTGAATTATTTATAGAAATAAAAATATTAACAATGGCTTAATCATTTTAGTAATTAAAAATTATGAATTTGTATAGAATATGTATTTTAAAAATGTTAACAAATTTGATACTTTAAGTTAATATTATATTTTTATGATATTCAATTTGTATTTGAGAATTTAATATTTAGTTGATTTTTCTGTTAATGCTAAAATATTGAAATAGTAAAATAAAAAATAAGTGATATAATAATTAAAATATAATACACACATGTGTTTAGTGTTTTGGACTCTTGATTTGATGCATTATAGCCCCCCCCTAAATTCTATCCTGCCTGCCGATTTGGCATCGATCCATGGTCAAGATTCATCTCACCTATACCGTGGGGCTAAGATTTGTAGGGGTGTATTGAACAATAAAAACCCCATAAAATTATATGATACCCGATATCTAGGTAATATTTGATATCTCTCCCTCTCTTTCTCTCTCTCCCTCTTGCTCCTCACCACCACTGACCTCATTCCAACCATTTGCCCATTTGTCATCTGTTGGAAACACTGGATTCCAAGACCAGCAAGCAACATTCGCTGAAGTGAAGGGGAAGGCCTCAAGAATTCACTCCATAGATTTCTCTGAATTAGTCATCGTTGCTGCTTGTCATATATCTGACAGCCTTTGTTCTGCCTCATTCTCATTTTCATTTGTTTTTAGCAAGATCACTTTTGCTTCTTCAACGGCGGTGTTTTCATTTGTTTTTATAAACCATCAAATGGATAAAAAAAAAAAAAACAGAATAATGTGTTCACCTAGTGTGTCTTCTATGTGATGGTTTGAGTTCCCGCATAAATTGTTACTTCCTCATCACTGTGAATGAGTGATAATATTAGTTTTGAAGGGAATTTTCATCCTCGATTAATATTTGATTTAAGGGGTGTGGGTGCGCCCAGGAGAATGGATCTAAGTGGGAAAGGGTTGACGGAATGAGGTGACAACTTCAAGGATGGAGATACAATGGCAGTGTGTTAAGGCGTTCTCTTGGTGAAAGAGGAGGAGACAGGGAAATGTGAGTGATGGAGAGAGGCGTTCTTTCAGTGGAAGAGGAGGAGACGAGGAACTATGAGCGATGGAGAGAGGGTACCATTTCTCTTTGTTTTCAAGAAATCTCTCCAACGAGTCAGGCTCTCTCACTTGACAGGACCCAAACAGGAAACTAAATCTGCTCTGAAACCCTCATTAGGCTCCGTCACTAGACGGGACCCCTGTATACAATCCATCTCTAGTAAAGTAAAAAGACAAAACCTAGAAACAAGAAACTATATCTACTCCCAAACCCTCATCTGGTCCCTCATAAGCTCCCCAACAGTGACAGCTTTCTTTGACGTAGATGGATCCTTCCCCAACAATGATGGAGAATAGAGATTGGGATTTGCAACAGTTATCTTGAGGAAGGGAAAATTCGATCTGTCTCTGAAATATCATCATCGGAACTGTTTATCAGTTGGGTTTTATTTTGAAATTTGAGGAATAGTAGAGGGCAAATTTGACATTTTGTTTCTTTTCGTTAGCATTTAAGGATAGAGATAGTCAATATGTAAATAGTAAAGGTACTTTAAGACAATATGACAATATGTAAACAGTAAGGATAGAGTTAGTCAATTAGTTAAATAGTAGGGATAGTTTAACTAAATTGCCCATATATATTATAAAATATATTATTTCTTATTTTTATAGAAAGTTTGGCTTATAGTGAGCTCAAACTTCAAGCTTTTGAATTGAACTAAACTCAAGCTCAAGTCTTTTGCTTGAATTGAGCTCATGTGCCATAAGTTTTTTGTGAGCCTAGCTTGAATAGCTAGGTGTTCAGCTCGGCTTGGCTCGAATTCATCTTGCTTGTAACTCAAAGAGGGGCATAAGATGGTCAAACATTGGCCTGATTCTTACAAATACGGAATCGATGGAATTTGCATGGGCACCCCACATGTGCCCCACAAAACATCTCTTCTGTGTATTAGGAACATCTCCCAAAGCAAGTATGGGAGATGTTCCCAATGCACATTGAGATGTGCATGTGGGGTGCACTATGTGGGCCACCCATCTTAACTCCAATCGGCACTAATATGTTGGCATGCTCATCTCAATTACAAAGTTAAGCTAAGTGGCTTTTGCGAAGGCTTGGGTCATGTCCCTAAAATGTGATCGGCATCCCACATAGATTACCTCACAAGGGCCCCACCACCAATCCCCTTCGTGCATTGGGAATATCTCCCCATCACAAGCACAATAGATATTCCCAATGCACGAAGGGGATGAGTTGTGAGGCGCATTCTGTTGGCAGCCAATCTAATCACCATGTCCCTCTTAGAATTAAGGGCACCACATCAGTTGTGAGGCTGGATTGGCAAAGTAGTAAATACCTCCTACTCCTAGGGATTGCAACAGGGCATGCTCAAGGAGGGTTTTATAAATTGTAGACCCTATCTGTCTCCTTAAACCTCCCAAACTACCTATAATGGGTTAGATTTTGAGAATCCAAACCTTCTTCGCACATGAAAATAAAATATCCTCCATAACCCTATCCTCCATGCATTCAAGGATAAAGAAGCTGGTTGGATTTAGAACCCACATCTAATTCCCTATTGTTTCTTGTTATATATAAGCAATAAATAAATAAAATAACACAAAAAAAACAAATATTCCAATTATTTAATTAAGACATATAAAAAACATATAAATTTAAAAGATTATTAAATCCAACACTTAGTAATATAATTTATATGCTGTCCGGATCAAATATCCAAAACCTGTTTTTCAAGAAAAATCTTTTGCTTTTTTTGTACTGTAAATCAACTCACCCCACGTGGCAATGTTAATTAGTTCTCAATTCGTTAGATATATGCCTGCATGAACCCCTGAAAGAGGAAGGCCTCTGAATAGTTTTCAAACTGTCTATTTCGGTGGCCTTCAACTTAATCAAATCTTGGGATCTTGTCTTTAGCATAATACAACAGCTCTTACCAACAAAATGAATGAAGGGGGAAAGTAGAGAGCTTGTTTATTAAAATTGGACGGCAGAAAGATAAACATGCAGAATTAATCTTGTCTTATTAATTAACATTTCAAAGACTATCCACCTCACTGCGTTTGCCGGGAGTCGAACCCGGGTCTATTGCTTGGAAGGCAATTATCCTCACCGTTGGACTACAAACGCTAGAATCATAAATACATTCACAAGAGGTCTCCTTGCCAGATCAGTCATCTTATATTTTCTTTTTTCTTTTTATAATAAGAGAAAAGATTTTATTAAAAATAAAAGAAGAGTTGAATACATCCACAAGAGGTGTCAAGGCAACACCTCCAACACCAAACTACAAGACTAGTCAAAACAAAACACATATTTGAAACTCAACCAAGGGTCCAAGCTCCCAACATTCTCCCCAAACTCTGAACAATTTGAAAAGCAAAATCACCTTCCCCCTAAATCGACTCCAAATCCCCCACAAACCCCCTTAAAGCTGCAGTTAATCCTCCCCCTCAAAATCTTCTTCCTGTCCTTTCTCACTCCAAGCCTCTCCCCCTTCCCCTAATGGTTTTTTCTTCAAATTCTCTTCTTTCCTTCTCTCCCCGAACTCTCCAAAGGATCTTCTGACAAAAGCTTCTCTTCCCACAAAAGACAAACCCAAAAGCCTGCCAATCTCCACTTACTTATCAACAAGTGTATTAAGAACCATAGTGTATTTTTTTTTCTGGCATTCCTTTATTTTAAGGCATTGATAGACTTCTTTCCTCTTTTCATATTAGCAGAAACACCAGTATCTTCTCTCTTAAGAAATTTTCTTAGCAAAAGAAAGAAAAGGAGTCCAGACGACCTCGCCCTCTTATCCCCTCTTTTACTTCATTATACATGGGACACTTCTTTTTGTGGGACCCACTATGTACCATAGCACAAGGCTGTTCATAATGAGACAGCCAAGACAAGATAAACACTAACATCAGTGGGTGGCATAAACTGATACAAGCTACTTAAACCCGAGCATACATAAAAGAGTCGATAGAAGAGGGTCCGGATGTAGTAGACACGTTAGGTTAGCATAACGAGTGAGCACATAACATATAATATAATAGTTGTGTGACACATACCACAGTTAATATGCCTTTCATCCAAATTTTATTGTTCTAATGGACAGAAATTATTTATTATTTTTGTCAAAATAATTAAAAATAAAAAACAATGAGAAAAGAAAACGTAAATGAGTCCTAACTCCCAATACATTTAGATTTTCCTTTTCATTGTTTTTATTTTTAATTATTTTGATAAATATAATAAAATAATAGATAATTTCTGTCTAACAGAACAAAAATATTTAGATAAAAGACACATTAACTGAGATATGGTGTCACACAGCTATTACGTACTCACTCATTGTGCTTACCTAATGGTTCCTACTACATCCAAACCCAAAAACCTGCAGTTAAAGTATGGATATTGTAATCCATGTGGACCATGATGTACAAATGGACCAACTATCATGTATTTCAATATTTTCCTTAAAAAAGAGAAATGATGATAAAGATCACAAAATTGGATGGGGTTCTTGTTTAGAGTCTGCACATGGTTCTTTCTGAAGCTGTTCATCAATTTGCTATTGTTGATACACCAGACCAATGCACTGTAACGGTAATGCAGTATATATCAAATAAAAAGTTATAATCCTTTCAAGATTCAACATATCTATAAAAATCTATACATTTTTCATCTTTTCAAGTTTCAACAAATGAATAGTTCTTAGTTGATTTCAACACTTCGAAAATTCCTTACAAGCATTCTTCAATTTAAAAGCTACTTAATAATAGCAAGAGAAAGTGAAACAAACACATTGAAACCAATGTTGTAAAAACTGAACAGAACATCAAGCATCGAACCACTTTTAACCACTCCAACAACCATTGTTGTCAAATAACTTGAAGATTTACTAGCCTAATAGAAGGGAGCAAACTCATGCTTCAAGCCAAGAAACTTAATATTTTATTCACAATTATAATGTCTACTTACTATATACAGATGATGATATATAGAAAAATTAAATCAAATTCTCTGAAACATTAAAAAGTAAACTAGGTTATGAACTTGTGATTTTTATTCCTTTACTTTGAAAAGAAGCTTCGAAAGAGCAAAACTCAGAGTTCAATGACGTTACTTATTGAAGAGATTGAAAGCCTCATTGAACTCTGATATCTGTTCTTTGGTGAGCTGCTCGACCATTGATGTTTTCAAACAATAAAAAACCTAAAAAACAGATAAAGGAATTTTTACCTGAATCAAATGCCGCCGATGCGTGAATGAGATAAAGAGAGAGAGATTGAGATGTGTGACTGTGTATGAGAGAGATTGAGATAGAGAGCGAGGAGAGTGTGAGAATAACTGGGAGAGAGAGAGAGAGAGAGAGAGAGAGGACTGAGAGAGATTGAGAGAGAGAGCGAGAGAACGAATAAGAGAGAGAGAGAGAGACTATTGGAAGAGGAGAGAAACAGAGAGGGCAGGAAGGAAATGCGCGGGGGAAGAAAAGGTCACCCTGAACCTTTTCTCTTTTCTCTAGCGGCAGTCAGTCGGTGGGCCTTTAGTGGCAGTTTTAATCGATTGCCGTTAAAAAGATATATTTCTAACGGCAGTCGCCCTACTCACACCTTAAAAACTGCCGCTATAAGTCATGTTTTTTGTGGTGAGGTAGGTTATAGGTTCTGCCTTAGAACCTAATAAAACTAGAGGGTTTTTATTGTTCAGTCCACCTCAAAAAATCGTAGCCCCACCCTACAAGTGGAATGAATCTGGACTGTGAATCAATGCCAAATTCACAGGCAGGATGTGGATTAGGGGGGGTGCTACTAATAGATCTGGAAAGGATTGTAATTTCATTGATGTGGAGTACAGTCAACTTATCCCTAAAACCACTTACCCTTAATCCCAAGTCTCTACTACAACCAACTAACTATTTGTCACCTTGCATTTTCATTTCTTTGGTTGGGGCAGGGGCTAGTGGACTAAAAATAAGGTGTGACATTTCTAGGCTAGCATGACCTACACTATATATAGATATGTCTTTATGATATATACTTCTATTTTTTCAATTATTAGCCATTAAATAAAATTTTGATAACTATAAAAATAAAAATTGTTTCAATATATAATACTAGGAGTCCAGAACTAGTGCACTACCATGGCCACCAATGGAATACTATTTCAGGTGGTTGGATCTTAGTGGTAGAATCTTGGGTCACTGGTGGGATGACCCGGAAACATAGTTTGGATTATGGGACACCACTTCAATGGTCCAGGTTATAAAAGTCATCTTACCTTTAATAACTTTTTATTCTTTTTACTACGTCTTGGAGTTAATAATTAGTTTCTTGACAAATGGACATCAAGATTAAACAAGAATTCGAAATTATTAGTATTTCCCATCCCACCTCAATTGGTTTGTAACTCGGATAAATAGCTCTAAAGTTGAATAACCCCTCCAAACGAGAACCATCAACTTTCATTCCATTCTTTGGTTGAGATGAACACCACGTGTATGGCAAAAGTCCCATATTGGTAAAGCATAAGAAGTTCTTGTTCCTTATTAGATCCATCAGTCCATTAAATGTTGCTGAGCTTGGTAGCACAAGCTTGTAACTCAAGCGAGGGCACCAAGGTGGTTGAACCTTGGTCCGATTCTTACAGGCAGGAGCAGTCGGAGCTAATTTGCTGGCACGCCCATTCTAAGTAGGGAGTTGAACCATGTGACTTGAACAAAAGCTTGGGTCATATGTCTCTTAGAGTGGAGGGCACCGCGTCAGGCTGGCTTCACAGAGCAGCGAAAACTTCCCGCTCCCATCAGTGGAAGGACAACGAGCTAGTGCTTCCCTGCCCCAACAATTGCCCTAAGAGTCGAGCCTAATCGGACAATCACCTTTTGCTTTCTTTTCTTTTTTAATCTAAGTCTGTAACAACTACTGGATTCATTCAAGGGAGGAGACGATGTTCTTTGCTTATTGGGTTTCATTCTCTCTCTAGATCTCTGATGGGTTTTTATGGAATCTTGTGGATCAATTTTTATTTCCCTTTTCTTTCTCAATTTGCTTGGCTACTTCTATAGTTCTATGCGTCCATGAACCACTAAGGAAGGTGCACGGCTGAATAGTTTTTTAACTATCTATTCTTGTGTCCTTCCATTTTTTGGAATTTGTCTAAAAATTAACTCTTAAAAGACTCAAAGGAAGAGAAAAACAAATGAAAAAACTCTTGTTCTTTAAAACTGGGTAGGAGAGAAAAACAAGCAGATCGAACTTTGCTTGCAGAATGTTGTTCTACTCTTTTCACTGATGCTTTTCAAGTTTTCTTCAGATTTTCAAGCAGGAATCGCTAGGTTTGGTAGTTGTTTCATCATATGATATATGATATTCTGGAAACCTACAAATGGAAACATTTTTCCTTTCAGTGTTTGAATTTAAAAGTGATCAAAACGGAGGAAATCCTAATTTGCTGAAGGTGGGTGATGATATCATTATCTACTAAAGTTTGTCTTATTGCAATAATGGATTTGATGGCATGCATTTTTCAATTATTATCCATAAATAAACAAATGATAACAAATAAAATAAAGATTGTTTCAATATAGAATTCTAGGAGTCTAGAACCAGGGTACCGCCATGACCAATGTCCACCCAATCGGACACCATTTCAGGTGATTGCATCTTAGTGGTAGAACCTTGGTTCATTAGTGGGGAGGCCTAGAACAATGACATTCGGTTATGTCCACACCCATTGAATCAGAATGGCCTAGATGATAAAGTCATATCTTGCCACATTGGACATTGAGTTCAATGTCTAATATTCTGCATATATTCCCACTTAAATTGCTTTGGATTGATAGCTTAAAGGGTCCTACTATGATATGGAAAACCATATCATATTTAAAACCTCTACTACTGCCACGTATGCAACAGTTACCTGAGTTATGTAAGTAACCGGTAATTAAATTTTTTTATATGTTAATTAAAATTTAACACTTCAACCTATCCGTTAATCTCTAATCTTCCGTTACCCATTCTTATATCCTTCGAATTCCCTCATCTGGTCGAACTTCAAGGGAACAAATTTGCTCTAAAAAAAAATTACAATACGTTTTTTGGCCTAAAAATCAGTGGCTAATTCATTCTTAAGAAGTTTTGCCCTTTGATATCAGATTCAAACATTTTTAGTTGAATAAATGGGCATTTAAATTATTCAGTATTTGATCATGACAAGTTTCATCCTGAAGGGTATAGGTACTAATGAATTTATGTTCTATAAATTTACTGCACATTAACAAAGTATGAATTGAAGTTTGACAACTGCATGAAATTAACATTATACGAGCAAGGGAATTCATTGCCAAGCTGCCAAAAAGCAACCCTAAGAATCAAGAATCAACCTACAAATATAGTTGTATTCCAAGTATCTTTTTCATTAATTCCACCAATACCTCGTTGTGTAGATCCCTGGTGCAAGTTCTGTCACTCCAGCACTTATTCTGGTCTGTCAATATGGCCCGCAAGCCACCTACAAGAGAACAAGACATGTCATTCCAACTCCAACATATACACAGATGTAGAGAAGAGGGATCTAATTAATAATAGTGTCTAGCGAATGAAATAACACCTAGAAATGTGTATGCCATTGCCGATTGGTGTTGTCCATGGAGAACATAAAAAAAATCAAATATGATATCCAATACAGAGAGAGGAGAGAAAGACAGAGAAAGAGGAGATAGAAATTTACCAGTGGTTAGATGCCGCCGCTGGTTCCGTCCTCGCCGGTGATGTGAAGTTTGAGTAAGAGATATAAAGAAATGACTATGTGAAAGATTCATCCGAGAAGGAAGAATGAACGGAAAGACGTTAACGTCTTTATTATTTGAAATGAATTTCTTTTTTTGAATGTGATTTTAATTGTTGTTGAAACCGGTTACCTGCGATACCCTGTATCGAAGGTGATTGGTCCATCTCATCCGATATGATTTCCATATCATAGATTATATGGTGGTGATTGGTCCATCTCATCCGATTTGATACATCCTCCTGTATCGAAGGTGATTGGTCCCTGTATCGAAGGAAGTCATCAGTAATATTTCTTTTGAGGGGAATTTTCATCCTGAATTGATATTTAATTTAAGAGGGGGGGTGCGGCCAGGAGGATGTATCTAAGTGGGAAAGGGTTTATGGAATGAGGTGACAACTTCAGGGATGGAGATAAAATGGTGGTGTGTTAAGACGTTTTGGTGAAAGAGGAGGAGGCTAGGAAGTGGGACCTGTTAGCGATGGAGAGCGACATTCTTTCAGTAGAAGAGGAGGAGATGGGGAACTACTAGCAGTGGAAACAAGTCAGGCTCTGTCACTGGACAGGACCCCTATATACCATTCCATCTCTAGAAAAAAAAAAAGATAAAACCCAGAAACAAGAAACTAGATCTATTTTTGAAACCCTCATTAGGCTCCGTCACAGGACAGGACCCCTGTATGCAATCCCATCTCTAGAAAAGTAAAAAGACAAAACGCAGGAACAAGAAACTAGGTCTACTCCCAAACCCTCATCTAGACTCTCATAAGCTCCCCAACAGTGACAACTTTCTTTGACTTAGATGGATCCTTCCCCTACAATGACAGAGAATGGAGATTGGGATTTGCAATAGTCATCTTGAGGACGGGCAAATTGAAATCGCCTCTGAAACATCATCAGAACTCTTCATCAGTTGGGTTTTATTTGAAATTTGAGGAATAGTACAGGATAAATTCGACGACATTTCGTTTCTTTTTGTTAATACTTAACAACAATGTCAATATTTAGAAAGAGCAAGGGTACTTTAAGGCAATATGTAAACAGTACGGGTAGAGTTAGTCAATTAGCTAAATAGTAGGGGTAGTTAATGAAATTGCCCATATATATATATATATATATATATATATATATATATATATATATATATATATATATATATATATATTATTTTTATAGAAAGTTTGGCCTATAGTTGAGCTCGAACTTCAAGCTTTTGAGTTGAATAGAACTCGAGCTCAAGTCTTTAGCTTGAATTGAGCTCAAGTTCGAGCGCAAGCACCATAGTTTTTTTGTGAACCTACCTTTAATAGCTAGGTATTCAGCTCAGATCAACTGGAATCCACCCTTGCTTGTAAATCGAGTAGGGGCATAAGATAGTCAAACGTTGGCCCGACTCAAACAGGTATGGATAATCGATGGAGTTTGCATGGGCACCCCACATGTGCTCGACAAAATATCTCAACCGTGCACTAGGAACATCTCCCAAAAAAAGTATGGGAGATGTTCCCAATGGACATTGAGATGTGCATGTGGGAGCGCTCTTCGCGGGCCACCAATCTTAACTCCAATTGGCACTTATCTATTGTCACGCTCGTCTCAAACATAGAGTTGAGGCGTGTGGCTTTGCGAAGGCTTGGGTCATATCTCTAAAACGGGATCAACTTCCCACATAGCGCACCCCATAGGGGCCCCACCGCCCATCCCCTTTGTGCAATGGGAATATCTCCCCATCACAAGCATAGGAGATATTCCCAATGCACGAAGGGGATGAGTTGGGCGCATTCTGTGGGCAGCCAATCTGATCACCATGTCCCTCTTAGAATGAAGGGCACTGCATCAGCTGTTAGGCTGGTTTCATAAAGTAGTGAAAACCTCCTACTCCTAGGGATGGCAACGGGGCGTGTGCTCAAGGAGGGTTTTGTAAATTCTAGACCCTACCTGCCACTTTAAACCTCCCAACCTGTACCCGCCCCAAAACCCATAATGGGTTAGATTTTGAGAATCCAAATCCTTCCTGCACATGAAAATGAAAAACCCTCTCCAACCTACTTTCCCTACATTCAGGGATATAGAAACTAGCTAGGTTTAGAACTCACATCTAATTCCATATTCTTTCATGTTATATATAAGCAATAAATTAGTAAAATAACATAAACAACAAAATTTCTAATTATTTAATTAAGCCATATAAAAAGCATATAAATTATCAATTATCCTTTGCATAAAATTCAAAAGATTATTGAATCCAACACCTAATAATAAAATTTATATGCTATCCAACAATTTATAGATCGGGAAGGGTCAAATATCCAAAACGTATCTCTCTCTCCCAAAAGCCGTTCTTCAAGAAAAAAAACCATCCTTCTCAACAATTACCCTAGCAGTTGAGCCCAACCGGACAACTACCTTTTGCATTTTTGTATTGTAAATCAACTCAGCCCACTTGCCCATGTTAATTTTATTTTTACTTCTCAATTCGTTAGATATATGCGTGCATGAACCCCTGAAAAGGCCTCAGTAACATCACAATGCGTTTGCCGGGAGTTGAACCCGGGTCTATTGCTTGGAAGGCAATTATCCTAACTGTTGGAGGACTACAAACGCTTTGTTGATATGAGGAACTAGTCACACATAATCCTGAATTCTGGAATTCTAACCAATTCTTATAAACTACGTTATAGGTTCTGCCATAGAACCGAATAAAACCGATGGAATTCCGACCAATTCTTATAAGGTAGGTTATAGGTTCTGCCTTGAAACCGAATCAATGCGTACCCTTAATCTCAAGTCTCTACTACAAATATGGATATGTCTTTATGGAATTTACTTCTATTTTTTCAATTATTAGTCATTAAATAAAAATTTTGATAATTATCAAAGTAAAAATTATTTCAATATATAATACTAGGAGTCTAGAACTAGTGTACCACCATGGCCACCGATGGAATACTATTTCAGGTGGTTGGATCTTAGTGGTAGAATCTTGGGTCACTGGTGGAATGACCTGGAAAAATAGTGTGGGTTATGGGATACCACTTCAATGGTCCGAGTTATAAAAGTCATCTTGCCTATAATAAATTTTTATTATTTTTACTAAGTCTTGGATTTAGAAGTGACCACGAGTTGACCTCTTTACGAGCAATTGGAATTCGATTCAGTTTCAACCGAGCTTTGAGCCGAGCTCAAATAGTTACATACATGCATATAATAATAATAATAATAATAATAATAATAATAATAATAATAATAATAATAATAATAATAATAATAATTGATGAAGGGTGATTTGGCCTGACCTAGGTGGGCCAAGCCACCTCGGGCGTCTTAGGCACCTCAGCAATGACCGAGGTATGGGTAGTTCGGGATTGCCTAACTCACCGAGATAACACATCGGACTTCTAAAAGCATGCCAGCTACCCCCGAGCTCATCAGGATCATGCCACACAACCGTAGGACTTATCCACATCGCGCCCGGATCAGACGAACACGATAGGCCTTATCGGCTAGCATGATATCCACCTCTCGAAGCGGAATGGACTCTTAACAGCGTGGACCGAGGATCTCAGAGGTGTTTCGTGAGACCCACAGCAACCCATCTATATAAGGACATAAGACCCACATGTGATTTAGTGCATTCTAGCTCTCATATTTGCTTACTTTCAACTTGCAACCAACCTAATACTGACTTAAGCATCAGAGTAGACCACGCCGGGTTAGCCACTCCGATTTCTCTGAGCACTTCTTCCTTGCAGTTCAACCGGCCAGCTAGATGAGCTACTGTCTAGCTAGGAGTTACTAGATCGCACACCATCAATTGGCGGCGTCTGTGAGAAACGCGAATAAAAGTCAAGTTTCTACTTTAACTACTTCCAGCAAATCATCAATGGCATCCTAAAGCAACACCAGAAAAAGCATCAACGCGATTGTGACTGGGGGGCAGGAACATACCACTTTCAATTCAGAGTTCCCCTCAGTTTGCATTGGTCGGTTCACCATTTCGGGGGTTCCAACAATGCAAAGTCAGGCGTTCAACATGCAGCCCTTGCACACTCCACTGCCTCAGGTTAGCACCACCATCTTGGTTGCAGAGCCCTAGGTGGTTCCTCTCGGGGTCGGTTTGTAGCAATTAGAGGAGCTGGTCCAAAGCGTGCAGGTCATGTAGCTTCAGATGTAGTAGATCCATCAGTTCTAGCCATACCAACAGTACTATTTCTACCAGCAGTAATTTCCACCACTTCAAAACCAGAACCAGAATCAAAACGTAGCTCCGAATCAGAACCAGAACTAGGCACAATAGAATGTGCACCGATCCCCTCCCTGGGGCACGGGGACATCTCGGGTCCTAACCCCTCCTCGGGGCTAGACCCCACCTCGGGACTAGGCAGCAGGGCAATGTACACCACCACCTTCCTAGGTGGAAAATCAGAAGAATCAGCCCCAAGACAACCACCAGACTAGGACCGATCAACAACACTCGCGGCGTGAAAACCGCAAGCCTCAAGTCTGCAACCATCAACTCAGGGCAAGAGGCACGAACTCATATCGAGACCCCTCGGTCTCCCACAACAACGAGCATCCAGTTCATGATCGTGAGGACGCGAGTAACAGAAACTAGCTCCCGCCTCATGACAACATTCGAGAACGGGAGTGCACTAGAGTCAAGATGCCAAACAATACCAAAGTGAACAGCACCAACAACGAGGTCGTGAGGAAGCAACGCCATCGTAGAGTGCGTCGAACATCAGCAAGGAGCAGCCCACTAGCAGCAACGAACAAAATGAGGGAGGAAGTGAGCTTGTGGGTGGCGTTCTCGGCGACTTTTAGGGACATAGCCAGGATGTGCTATAGGAACCTACCCCCAGGCTCAATCAAGAGTTGGTCACAGTTCGTGGATCTGTTCACCACGCATTTTATCGCAAGTAAGAACTGCTCGAAGTCAGCAGCGAGCCTTCTGAACACGGTCTAGTAGGAAAACAAGTCAATCAGGAGCTACATCAACAGGTTCAATCCAAAGTGCTTGCAAGTTCATCCAGGTGGAAGAAGCCCTCGGATCCAAGTTGGAGCTCCAACAAGGCGATAAGAGAAAGAGAGAAGATGAAGGCACCAGTAGTAACAAGCATTCGTGAAGAAAGAGTAAGTAACCAAAGAGAAGTAAGACCCCACGACGGAAAAGAAAGTCTCCACCTTGGGGTTCTAAGTCAGGTCGGCGATCTTGGACCCCTCCAATCCAGAGATCCACCTACACTCCACTCAATGCAAAATAGGGTGAAATTCTGATGACGATCAAGGATACTAGCTATGTCAAGTGGCCGCCCAAGATGCGAGGAGACCTGGCAACAAGAAACCCAAATGACTATTGTCATTTTCACTGAGATGTTGGACACAGTACAGAAGGTTTCCGCAACCTAAAGGATGAGATCGAGGAGTTGATCCGTTACGGGTATTTAAAGAAGTTCATCAAGCATGAGGACAAGGAGATAGTGGACCAGCAAAGAGAAGCCTCAGAGTCAAGTAGAAGAAATGAACAGTAGCCACCTCGACAACCACCACCACCAAATGACAGGCCGATCTGCGGGGTGTTCAATATCATCATCGGTGGGTCCACCGTTGCGGGGTGTAGCATAGCAGTGGGAAAGACTTCAGTTCAGAAGCTCGAACACGAAGATGAGAACCCGCTAAAATGACATCAGGTCAAGGAGGCAATCTATTTCACCGAGGACGATGCACGTGGGATTCAATATCCACATGATGATGCCCTCATAGTCATGCTTGTGATCAACGACTTCGAGGTAAAGTGGGTACTAGTAGACTTTGGGAGTTCAGCTGACATCCTATTCCTGTAAGTGTTTAACAAGCTATAGTTGGTGTAAAAGGATCTGAAGCCAGCAAACACGCCCTTAGTCGGGTTCAGTGGTGATGTCGTGAGGCCCCTCAGCCGAATTACAGTTCCAATTGCACTAGGAGCATGGCCCAACTTGGTACACTTCGAGCACACGTTCTTGGTGGTCGCGACTCCTTCCCCCTACAATGCCATCCAAGTTCGGTCCATCTGGCATGCCCTACATGCGGTGGAGTCGACCTGCTACTTGTCAATGAAGTTCCCGATGAGCTACGGGTAGTATGAGGTGACTAGCTTAGGTCAAGGAAGTGCTACATAGCCGCACTGAAGGGCAAGGCAAAGTTAGCAGACGACGTCAAACTAGAAACACGCCCTGAGAACACAGAGGATCAAGCTGCCCCAATGGAGGAGATAGTCCAGGTCCTGGTCTTTAATGCTGAGCCGAGGAAGACCCTCTAGATTAGTGCCCTACTAAGCGAACCACTTTGGTCACAACTAGTAAGTTTCTTACTCAGCAATTTAAATGTTTTTGCTTGGTCCACAACAGAAATGCCTGGTATTGAACCTAGTGTTATAATTCATAAACTTAACGTGGATTCCTTAGTTAGGCTAGTTAGACAAAGAAAACAGAACCTTGCCCTAAAGATGTGGAGGATAGTTGATGAGGAGGTCGAGAAGTTGCTTGCAGTAGACTTCGTTAAAGAGGTCTGATACCCGAGATGGGTGGCCAACCCAGTGCTCATGAAAAAGGATAATGGAAAGTGGCACATGTGTGTCGATTACACAGACCTCAACAGAGCCTACACAAAGGACTACATCCCCCTTCCCATAATAGATTTCCTGTTAGACGCGACCTTGGGGCACAAGTTGCTGAGCTTCATGGACACCTACTCCAGCTACAACCAGATTAGGATGGACCTAGCCGACCAGGATAAGACTGCTTTTGTAACCGAACTGGGTATATACAATTATAAAGTGATGCCTTTTGGATTCAAAAACACTAGAGCGACCTTCCAACGACTTGTAAACAAAGTTTTTGAACCTTTGATCGGAAATAGAGTGCTATGTTGATGACATGGTTGTCAAAACCAGTTTTCAAACTCTTTAAATAATGATTTAAATTTTGTTTTCCAAATTTTAAGGAAGTTGATGCGGCACGATCTGGGCACTCCTATCTGGCTGCTGACTGGCTCCTTGTTGGCAACGGATGGCACCTGAGAAGACGGAGAGGAAGGATTCCCGGGGATTTTACCTGGTGGGATTACTCTGATGCTTAAATTAGAATGCAAGAAGGAAGGAAAAGAAGAGTCGGTAGCTAAGAGTGTAGGTCGTGCTTTATCACTATACTCAAGAGATTAGAGGTCTCAAGAAGTCGTTTCTCTTCTGCCTTAAGGGCTTTTATAGGGGTGTTCTTGTCAGATCGGGCATAACCACCACTAGGCCCCTCCCACAGCTGTTACCTGCCAGAGCTGTGCAGGTGGCCATTGTGACATTCTCCTCACCCGGGTGAGTGACATGTCTCCAAAGTGAGGCACGCCTCTGCCTGCTGAGAGATGTGGGTGCAGATTGTCGAAAGGATAGGGACTATGCCGTCAGTTAGGGACGTGGCGCAGTTTGATCGATACGGCCTGTTAGATAGAAGCTTCCTGAGGAATGCTCGTGTGGTTCATTCACAAACAACTTTATAGTGAGTTCGGAATGCTTCAGGATTACCCTTAGCAAAATTGGTCCTCGGGATGACTTGTGTGCTTGGGAGCTCGAGCGAGCTGGTCTCCCTAGCTCGCGAGCTAAAGTTGCCTCAGAATATCCCTTTAGAGGCAGCTCAGAGAACTTGGAGCTCGCATTGTGGCGAGCTCCTCCTTTTGTGCGCTACGATGTAGCGAGCTGCCTTATGGGCCTGTTACTTGGTTATACTGGGCCACAATGCTGAGGTGTCGCTCATGTTGAGTCAGTGTCCACATGTTGCCATTTCGTAGGTCGGGCCAAATCGTCCTCCATCAATTGCCCCCCACTCCTTGAGCTAAGAGCGTTGCCTTAGCGCGAGGAGTTCATGAAGCGTGATGGACTGATTTGACCGAAATTCAAACTTGATTGACTACTCACATTAAATGCATTCGCGGGAATCAGGAGATTTTCTTACTTTTCTGGCTTTTCGGATTCTGAAAACGTGCTAAAGTGGCAATTAACTCCTGACGTCGTGCAGCCGCCATTACCTTAATCATGGAAGACGTGCCTCCAATCACCTTTGGTTTTTAGAAGGCGTGAGGTCAGTGCACCTACGAGCCGTTGGATCTGCTTTTATCCGGGTCATCAATTCGAAGACATGGGGGCTATAAACAGGAGGGCCCTTTGGGCCTCGTTTCCCTTCATGCCATCTTGTTGTCTCCGGATTCTGAGGTCGTGCACCTGTCAAGTCTACTCGAGTTCCTCAACTTATTTCATCCCGTCCCCTTTCGGCGAGTCTTGCTTACTGTTAATCATATCGGGGTACCCATACCATGTTCATCACCAGGGCAATGACGAGGATGGTGATGCTCCCTCGAGCTCGGGGGGAGCTTGGGAGCAGGTTCTGGGGGCCAGGGAGGTCTCTGGCGATTCCACTTCCCGGGGAAGGGAGCCCAATACTTTCGGCCCTTCCTCCATGAAAGAGGGGAGACTTAGGTCTCTGATTAGCTATTTCCACCTTCCTAGGGACCTCCTCTACTGCATCCCCATCGGTAACTTTCCGTGGGAGCATGGTCCCAATGATATAGTCATTTACCAGGAACAGCTTGAGGCTGGCCTGTGTCTTCCCCTGCACCCTTTGATAGTGGAGGTGCTAAACCACTTCAATGTCATTATCGACCAACTCCATCCCAATGCCATCCGAAACTTGGTTGGGACGATATCCTTGTGTTGGGAATACTGTCTTCCCTTGAGTCTGGACATCTTTTCCGCTATCCTCTATATAAAGAATGCTACTACAGGGGCTCCACCAAAAAGGTGTCTCTACTACTTCTCTCCCCGTCGTGGCTACAAGCTCTTGCATGAGCTCTCGAAGAAAATCCCTGCCTGGAAACGGGATTATTTTTTGGTCCGCAACCCCGAAGGGTGGCCCTTCCCTACTTCTTGGAGGGGTGCCATCCAGGACTCCGGGGTCGAACTGGACCCTGAAACTCAGAAAACAATGCTGTCTTAGGCATCAGTAGGCTTCCTCTGTTCGGACTACTTGGTCGAGGAGAAGCTCGTGAGGCCGGCCTGAGCCTGGGTAGGTTGTCCTTTTAGGTTGCGTGGTTTTTGTCACGACATTGTGTTCATATGCATATATATCTCGTCTTTACCAAACTAACACTGTGATTTCTTCTTAGCAGCCATCATGTCTGGTATCGACTCGCGCTGCCTTCTTTCAAGCAACTAGAGGCACAAAGTGAAGAGGTCGCGGCCCGACCGGACTCCCACCTCGAGGGGGACTGAGTTCGGATCTTCCAAGCCAGTTTTATCCTCCCCTCCGCCTGAGATCCCGCCACCTAAAATCCCGCCACCTCCATCCGAGGGAGCTAGTAGGGCCGGCCTCGAAGGGGTGAGCTCCCACATCAGGGGGTGACTCCCCGTAATCCTCTCCAGCCATTCCCTTATCCTCTGTTCTCAGTAGGGAACTGGGAGGGGGTGAACGACTATGTCGTGGCTCGATGGAAGAGTCAGAGGGCGATCTGCAATGACGAGGTCGCCCATTGGGGGAACATGGAGCCCGGGGACCTCGCCGCGTTTGCCTCCTCTCACTGCATGGTGGTAAGTGATTCTTTCCTTTCTTCTCTCATTTTGCTTCCTCTTGCTGTCCAGTGGGCTACCAATCAGAAGCTCTAGGTTAAGCTCGACCGGATTCGGGGCAAGCTCCATCACACTCGCAAGGGGAGTGAATCTCAGGAGCTGCTCGTCCGCAACCAGGAGTCACAAATTGTCCGGCTTTCTGAAGAGAGCGCGCGTTACAGGGAGGAGTCGTCGAGGGTGGCGTCAAAGAGGGAACTCCTCTAGAAGAGGTGCGGGACTTGGAGTCCACTCTTCTAGATCGGACTCAGAATTTTGACCAGATGGTGGAGGCCGAACGATAGAAGGCAGTCTGGGATTTCAAGGACTCTTAGGAGTATCATGACCTCCATGTGGAATATAGCTCGAGTTCATAGTGCTATGGGTTTAAGCTCTACTGGTGGTTGGTTTGGAAGAAGTTCTCCGGTTTCAACCTCGACGACATCACTATGAAGGGCCTGTCTCCCAAGACGGCGGACCAAGTGGAGGAAGAGGAGCCTAACTCTCTAGAGGACGAGGTTGAGGAGGCAGATCCCTGAGGCGATGTTTTTCTAGACTTCTAGTGGCTCTCTGGTGCCATAAACCCGGTCTTTCAAAGATCTTTGGTTGGGCGGTTGTGCCCGGTGATTGTCGAACTTTCCCAAGCAGTTTAGCTCGGTTATTGCCTTGTCATTTTTCTCTTTCTTTCTTTTTTTTTTGAAATGGTAATGAAAGTTCTCCCTTTTTCTTCCAAGTATGATGTGCTCTCTTTATCTTTGCTAAGGCGATCTCAACACCCAAGCTATTAGAGCTACATACCCAAAGTAGGACTTCTCGATAATCGTTGTCTCGGACTGTTCCTTAAATCATTTAAGGCATCTCTATGGTGCACGGTGAAGTGGTTACCACGTGTGCCCGAACTATACACTCGTTGGTTATTCTTTAGTTTGATCATCGTACTGGAACGAGCTATGCTTGGCGGGGTTTAAGCTTGAGCTGCTCACGCTTTTCATAGTTCACCCCCATCGTCGAAATGGCTAAGTCTTTCTTGATGCCGAGGTGTTGGTTAGCTCGGTGCCGTAGCCCGTAAGCCAGGGGTGACTTGTGGTATGCCTTTGAAGTCCGCCCATGTCATGGAGACGAATGGGTCTTATTGCGCCGAGGTCATTTTAGCTTAGCATTTTGGCCCTTAGGCTCTAGGAGTGACTTATAGTTCACTCTTGGAGTTCGCCATGCCGTAGAGGCGACTAGGTCTTATTGCACCAAGGTCATGTTAGCTCGGCATTTTGGCCCTTAGGCTCTGTGAGTGACTTATAGCCTACCTAGTTGTCACAGATAGTATTGTCTTAAGTTGACAATGTTTCATGCCCGAGGTACCTGTTTCCCTTCGAGGGTCTCGAGCTCGTATGTTCCTTCTCTGAGCACTCATTTCACTCAGTAAGGTCCTTCCCAGTTAGACCCGAGCTTGCCAGCGTTGGGCTCAGGTACCATAACTTTGCGAAGGACCAGGTCACCGACGCAGAGGTTCCGCTTCTTGACCCTGGTGTTATAGTACCGAGCTACTCTTTGCTAGTAAGTTGCGATCTTGATGTACGCGAGGTCCCTTACTTCATCGAATAGATCGAGGTTGGTATGCAGCTCGTCTTTGTCCGTCTGGTCACTGTACACTTCCAGTCGCAGCATAGGTACTTCGATCTCTGCGGGGTTAACTACTTCGGTGTCGTAGGTGAGGTTGAAGGTAGTTTCTCCTGTGGCGGTCTTTTTCGTGGTTCGATAAGCCCATAGAACACTGGGTAGTTCGTCTGCCTACAACCCCTTAGCTTGGTCCAACCGTGCCTTCAGTCCGCAGAGGATAGCTCTGTTTGTAACTTCTGCCTGACCGTTTGCTTGAGGGTGTGCGACTGAAGTAAAATTCTATCGGATTCCCATGTCTTGGCACCAGCTCTGGAGTTTGATGTCCTCGAACTGCTTGCCATTGTCAGAAATCAGTACCCAAGGTAACCCGAAGTGGCACACAACAATGTTCTTCCAAAAGAAGTTTTGGACGTTCCGGGCTGTGATCGTTACAAGGGGTTCAGCTTCTACCCACTTGGTGAAGTAATCCACTGCTACTACTAAGAATTTCCTTTGGTCTGCTGCTGGCGGGAACGGTCCAAGTATGTTAATGCCCCACTGTGTGAAAGGCCACGGGCTGGTGAGATACTTGAGGTCGGCAGCAAGTTGGTGGTGGATGTTGGCGTGCTTCTGACATTTGTCACATTTTCTAACGAGCTCAATGGCATTTGCCTTCATTATTGGCCAATAATACCCTTGTCGAAGTGCTTTTTGAGTGAGGGCCCTACCCCCCAAGTGTCCGCTGCATAGACCCTCATGAGTGTTGCGGAGTACGAGCTCGGCTTCGGTAGGTCGTAAGCAATGCAGGTAGGGGAGCGTGTAGGATCTCCGGTATAGCCGTTCGTCTATCATGACGTATTTGGCTGCCTAGCGCTGCACCCTTCTGGCTGCATTGCGATCTATAGGGAGGGTCCCGTGTAGCAAGAAGCTCACGAGCGGGTCAATCCAGCTCGGTTATGCTTGAACGATGGGAGCGACCTCCTCTACCCCCCCGAGAATTCTAGGCCAAGGCAGGTCCTCTATGTACACGATTCTCATGGTGATATCGCTGGTGCTGGCTAACCTGAATAGGGCGTCGGCCTCAGCGTTCTCCGACCTCGGGACTTGCTTGATAAAGTGTGACTGAAAGTTGAGCAAGGCCACTCTCACTTTGGTTAAGTAGGCAACCGTGGTTGGCTCACGAGCTTCGTACTCGCTAGTGACCTGGTTGACCACGAGCTGGGAGTCGCTGCAGATAACAATGTGCTTGGCTTTTACTTCTCTGGTTAAAGCTAGTCCAGTTATCAACGCCTTGTATTCTGCTTCATTGTTAGATACCGTGAACTCAAAGCGTAGCGCGTACTCCAATTTTGTGCCACGTGCAGAACTATTCCAGCTCCGCTGCCCTATTGGTTCGAGGAGCCATCTACGTGAAGGATCTAGGGCTCCTCATCCCAGCTCACACTTGGCCTAACTAGGAGAGATGCCACACTGGCTGCTACCTCACGGGGCTCTCAACCGGCCTGGGAGCTTTAGGCTCACCCGAACTGGGGACCTCATGCTCAACTGACCTGGAAACTTCAGAGCTGAATGTGCACTCGGCGATGAAATCTGCTAAGGCTTGGGTCTTAATAGCAGTTCGCGGCTTGTATTGAAGGTCGTATTCGCTGAGCTCAACGGCCCACTTCGTTAACCGACCAGAGACCTCGGGCTTAAGTAAGACTTCTCTCAGAGGTTTGTCGGTGAGGACGATAACAATGTGAGCCTAAAAGTACGGGAAAAGCTTCCAAGCTACAATTACCAGTGTGTATGCTAGCTTTTCTATCTCTGGATATCTTGTCTCTGCTCCCTGCAATACTTTACTAACATAATAGATGGTTCGTTGGACTCGATCTAATTCCTTTATTAGTACCAAACTGATCACTTCATCGCTTGCTGAGAGGTACAGCTCTAAAACGTCACCCTCCTCGGGCCGGGTTAAGATCTACACACTAGCGAGGTATTTCTTGAGCTCGTCAAATGCGAGCTGACAGTCTTGGGTCCATTCGAACCCTTTGCCCTTAATTGCCTTAAAGAATGGCAGACAGTGGCCTGCCGACTTGGACATGAAGCGGCTCAGGGCAGCTATGCGGTCATTCAACCTCTGAACCTCCTTCAACTTCCGGGGTGGTCTCATATCTAAGATGGCCTTAATCTTATCCGGGTTGGCCTCAATGCCGCGTCGGTTGACGATGTATCCTAGGAATTTGCCCGAGGTCACACCGAATACATATTTGTTTGGATTCAATCCCATGTTAAATCGTCTCAGAATTTGAAAAACAGAATGCAAGTCTTGTATTAATTCATGCAAAAATTGAGTTTTGACGACCATGTCGTCTACATAACATTTGACTTTTCTGCCAATTAATGGCTCGAACAATTTATTTACAAGCCTTTGAAAGGTTGCCCCTGCATTTTTCAACCCGAAGGGCATAACCTTGTAACAGTATAGACCGAACTTTGTGACAAAGGCAGTCTTTTCTTCGTCTTCCGGTTTCATCTTGATTTGGTTATAGCCCGAATAGGCGTCTAAGAAACAAAGCAAATCGTGCCCTGACGTCGCGTCCACCAAGCTGTCAATTCTGGGGAGCGGGAAGCAGTCTTTTGGGCAGGCTCGGTTTAGTCGGTGTAGTCAACGCACATGCGGCACTTGTCGTTAGCCTTCTTTACCAGAACGGGGTTGAATACCTAGCTCGGGTAATGAACTTCTCTTATGAAGTCAGTTGCGAGGAGCTTCATGACTTCCTCGTCGACCGCTTTCCACCGCTCTGGGGCTAGGAGCTGCGAGGAGCTCCTGGATGGAAGCACCAATCTGAAGCATCGGAGTTGGGTCTGCAGCTGAGGTCAGAACAACGGCTGTTTCTTCCATGGGTGCAGCTCGTTCCTCGCCTTGCTCCATAGGCCACTCCAGTTCGAGGTCGTTGACCACCTTGGTCTTTTCCTTTAGGGCGGCGACATAGCACTTGCGGGACTCGAGCTGGTCGCCCCACGCTACCCCCACACCGAAGTCTATAGGGAACTTCATTGCTAAGTGATAAGTGGAGACCACCGCCCGTAGGACATGGGTGCTTGGCCGACCTATTATGGCATTGTATGGAGAGGGGGTCGCGACCACCAGGAAGTCGTGGTTGAGTCTGACTACGCATGGCCATGTGCCGACTTCCACGGGTACTGTCACTTTCCCAAGGGGCCTGACTTCTTCTCCACTGAAGCCCACCAAAAGAGTGTTCGCGGGCTTCAAGTCACTTCCCTGCAACTGAAGCTGGTCGAATGCGGTTTTGGAGAGAATATTTTCTGAGGTACCTAAGTCAACGAGGACACATCTAACCTTGAAGTCATTGATCCTCAGCTTTATGACAAGCGCGTCGTCGTGGGGGTAGTGGACCCCTCACGCATCATCCTCCATGAAGAAAATTGGTTCTTCTATCTTCGGCCGCTTCGGAGGATTTTGTTCTTCCCAGGCAGCTTCACGAACTGACGTCCGAGTTGCTGCTGAAGTACAACCTGCGATGATCGAACCTCCCACTATCACGTGGATTGTGCCACGAACCAACCTCTCTTCCAAAGGCTGCCTCTGTGATTGTTTGGCCGACCTGCTGCTGGACTTCGGAGCATCCTTACCATGCTCCCCTTGCCGACTTGCCTTATTATTATTATTATTGTTATTTTGTACAAAGTTCCTTAAATATCCACGACGGATGAGCTCCTCTATCTCGTCGTAGAGGTTTTTACAATTCTCGGTACTATGACTGTGATCTCTGTGAAAAATACAATACAGATTCTTATTTCTCTCATTAGGATTCCCCCTCAAATGGGGTGGCCACTTCATGTATGGGGCGTCCTTGATCGCCATCAGGATTTCGGCCCATTTCGCGTTCAGTGGGGTGTAATCAGTTCGGTCCGCTACAGGAGCTCGGAATGACTGACCCAGATTTGCCCCCCGAGCTGCATCTTTTTTCTTTCGGTTGTCCCCTTGGCTGGAAGGCTCTCCTTCCCTTTTTCTCTTCTCGGGCACGCCCTTGCCCTTCTGGTTGATCTCTTCCTCCGTGGCTATAAACCTATCCCCGAGCTTAAGGAATTCAGTTATGGTCATCGGTTGGTTGACGACCATGTGCCATTTGAACTCTTTATGCGTCACGCCTTTCTTGGCTGCTACAAGGCACACGACTGGGTCCAGGTGCGTTATCTGCATGCACGCATCATTGAACCGCTTGATATAGCCCCAAATGGACTCTCCCTCTCTCTATACTATGTTGAGGAGGCTTTCTTCAGTTCGCGGGCACCGCTTGCTGGTGACGAAGTGGGACGTGAAGGCCTGTGTGAACTACGCCCAACTTCTTATCGATCCAGGCACCAAGTTCCGATACCATGTGCGGGCCACTCATCGGAAAGTGGTGGAGAAGGCCACACACATGCACGACTCACTGGCTCTCGCCTGGTGCATCTGCGACTAAAAGGCGTCTATGTGATAATTTGGGTCAAACAGCCCATCATACATGTCGAGAGGGGGGAGCTTGAAGTCTTTAGGCATTGGAACTGCCAAGAGCTCGGGAGACAGGGGGACGGAACTGAAAGGAGGGGAGCCTTGACTTCGCCCGAGCTTACTTTTTCTCTGCCTTTGAGCTCGAGCAGGTTGTGGGTGGAAGATCGGCGAGCTCAGCAGCGGCATCTCTGCTTCTTGGCGGGCTCCGCATTAATGCTACTCACCTCCGTGCTGTCAGGAACGGTTTGTGTAGAAAGTAGCTCGGGCCGCTGGTGATGGTTGCGGACAGAGGGATCCTGCTTGGAGTCTACAGCCAGGATCTCAAACCGGTTCTCTAGGAGCAGGGAATGGTGAATTGCCCAATGCAAACTGTGGGAACCTGGGGTTGCTCCCTGGCATTATCCATCTCCATGCTACATCCGACGTTGCTTGAGGAAGCCATGAGTGTTGAGTTTTCAGAGAAGAAAGAGCTGTAAAGGTTTAGAGGAAGGCTTTTAGAAGCGTATTCCCACAGACGATGCCAAATGATGCAGCACAATCCGGGCACTCCTAGCTGGTTGCTGACTGGCTCCTTATTGGCAACGGACGACACCTGAGAAGACGGAGAGGAAGGATTCTCGGGGATTTTACTCGGTGGGAATACTCCGATGCTTAAGTTAGAATGCAAGAATGAAGGAAAAGAAGAGTCGGTAGCTAAGAGTGTAGGTTGTGCTTTATCACTATACTCGAGAGATTAGAGGTCTTAAGAAGTCGTTTCTCTTCTGCCTTGAGGGCTTTTATAGGGGCGTTCTTGTCAGATCGGGCATAACCGCCACTAGGCCCCTGCCACAGCCGTTACTTGCCAAGGCTATGCAGGTGGCCGTTGTGACGTTCTCCTTGCCCGGGTGAGTGACACGTCTCCAAAGTGACAGGCACACCTCTGCCTGCTGAGAGATGTGGGTGCAGACTGTCAAAAGGACAGGGACTGCGCCATCAGTTAGGGACGTGGCACAGTTTGATCGATACGGTCTGTCAGATAGAAGCTTCCTAAGGAATGCTTGTGCGGCTCATTCGCGAGCTACTTTGCAGCGAGCTCAGAATGCTTCAGGATTACCCTTAGTAGAATTGGTCCTCAGGATGACTTGTCTGCTTGGGAGCTCGGGCGAGTTGGTCTCCCTAGTTCGCGAGCTAAAGTTGCCTCGGAATATCCCTTTAGAGGCAGCTCAGGGAACTCAGAGCTCGCGTTGTGGCGAGCTCCTCCTTTTGTGCGCTACGATGTAGCGAGCTGCCTTATGGGCCCGTTACTTGGTTATACTGGGCCACAATGTTGGTGTTACTCATGCTGAGTCAGTGTCCACGTGTCACCAATTCGTGGGTCGGGCCAAATCGTCCTCCATCAGAATTATAACACGAAACTCAACGTGAACAAATGTGTCTTTGGGGTCACGTCGGGCAAATTTCTTAGCTATATAGTAAATCAACGTGGCATCGAGGACAACCTAAACAAAATAAAGGCCATATTGGATATTAGACCACCTCAGAACATAAAAGAAGTGCAAAGACTAATTGGCCAGGTAGCCACCCTAAACCGGTTTATGTCTAAATCAGCGGGTCGGTGTCTACCCTTCTTTAAGGCAATTAAGAAGAATGAGGACTTTGAATGGTCTGATGAGTGCCAGCTCGCGTTTGACGAGCTAAAGAAATACTTAAGTATACCACCGGTTTTAACCTGACCTAAAGTACGAGATGAGCTGAGACTATACCTCTCTGCGGGTGACAAGGTGGTCAGCTCAATACTAATCAAAGAAGTAGACCGGATCCAATGGCCCGTCTACTATGTAAGCAAAATTTTGAAGGCAGCTCAGACAAGGTACTCCGACATTGAGAAGTTGGCCTACGCCTTGGTCATTGCAGCTCAAACGCTACGCCCTTACTTGCAAGCTCACATGATTGTTGTCCTCACCAATAGACCCCTAAGGCACATCCTGTAGAAGCCTGAGGTCTCAGGCAAACTAATGAAGTGGGTCATCGAGCTAAGCGAGTACGACATCCAATTCGAGGCACACCCAACAATTAAAGCCCAAGCCTTGGCGGATTTCATCACGGAATGTACGTTCTGCACATCGGTCCTTGAGCTGGCTGAGCCAATTGGCACGCCAGAGGCGTTGACCAGTGTGGCACCAGTTTCGGTCAGGGTAAGCTCGACCTGGGATGAGGAGCCATGGATCCTCCACATTGACGACTCGTTTAATTAGCGAGAAAGTGGTGTTGGGCTCATACTATATGGGCCAAGAGAGGTGAAGCTAGAGTACGCTCTCTGGTTCAGATTTGAGGCATTGAACAACGATACGAGTATGGGGCACTAATAGCCGAGATGAACTTGGTGAGGGAGGTCAGCGTGAAGCACGTCGTGGTATGCAGTGATTCCTAGTTGGTTGTGAATCAAATAAATGGTGAGTACGAGGATCAAGAACCTATCATGATGGCTTACTTGGCCAAAGTGAGGGAACTCCTGTCTGGCTTCCTTTCCTGGTTCATTCGGCAACTACGAGGTCAGAGAATGCCAAGGCTGACACACTATTAAAGTTTTTGAGCACAAGCGACAACACAATGAGGACTATGTACATAGAAGACCTGCCTCGATCTAGCATTATCGGGGGGGGGGGGGGCAGAAGAGGTTGCTCCTATGTTGCAAGTAGAACCGAGATGGGTCGGCCCACTTGTTGATTATCTACTCCACGGGACCCTACCAGAAGACCGTAATGCAGCTTAGAGGGTAGAGCGTCAGTTAGCTCAGTACGTTCATATCGACAGTCGACTGTATAGGAGGTCTTTCACACTTCCCTACTTGCATTGCTTGTAGCCTTCAGAAGCAGTCTAGGTACTGCACGAGATCCAAGAAGGTCTCTATGGAGGACACTTGGGGGCATGGAGCTCACCCAAAAAGTGCTAAGGCAAGGATACCACTGGCCCACCATTAAAGCGGATGCACTCGAGCTCATCAAGAAATGCGGCAATTGCCAAAGGCACACCATCATCCTTCATCATCCTGTCGTTGATCTGAAGTACTTGACCAGCCTGTGGCCTTTTTCCCAGTGGGGAATAGATATCCTCTGTCAATTCCCACCAATAACTGGGCAGCGGAGATTCTTGGTCATGGTAGTGGATTACATTACAAAGTGGGTGGGAGCAAAGCCACTAGTGACGATAACAGCCTGGAACGTGCAAAACTTCTTCTAGAAGAACATAGTGTGTCGCTTCGGACTACCCAATGTGTTGATATCAGACAACAGGAAATAGTTCGAGGATATTAAGTTCTAGAACTGGTGTGCCGAGATGGGGACTGACGAACAGGGTCATCCTTCGTGGACTAAAAGCTCGCTTAGCGCAAGCTAAAGGTTTATGGGTGGATGAGCTTCCCATTGTTCTTTGGGCCTATAGAATGACCATCAAAACTATAATAGGCGAGACACCATTTAATTTGACATACGATACGAAGGCCGTCATCCCAGCTGAGATCGAAATACCGACCTTGCGACTTGATGCGTATAATGAGGAGGCCAACAACAACGAACTATGGATGAACCTTGACCTGATCAAAGAGGTATGCAACTTGGCCTACATCTGGACTGTGGCCTACCAACAGTGGGTAGCTCGGTATTACAATGCCCTGGTCAAGAGATGCCACTTCCAAGTTGGTAACCTAGTACTCCGAAAGGTGATGGTACCTGAGCCTGGTGTGGGTAAGCTTGAGTCAAACTAGGAGGGTCCATACAGGGTTAGATGGGTTTTTGGCGAAGGCACGTACGAGCTCGAGATGCTAGAAGGGAAGTAGGTACCCCGTGCTTGGAACGTTGACAATTTGAAGAGGTACTACCTATTTGCTCAAGTAAGACATCTGTAAGATTCTCTAAGTCCATAAGATCAATGAGCTAGACAGGTCATGCAATGGAGAGTGGACTCTGAGTTGCTCCCGACGCCGAGCTTATAAGTGACCTTAGTGTCGAAATAAGACCCAATCGCTTCTAAGCATTTGCAACCAACAAATCCAACTTGCGTTGCACCGGTGTGCAGGCAGGTAGGGTCCATACCCTACAATACCTACTCACCTCGGCTTACATTGACTTCGGGTTAATCCTAACTATGCCTAGCTCATTAGCTTGGTGCCTCGGGGTAATCTATACTTAGAATATATTTGCGATTTCATTGTATGCAAAATGACAAAAAGATAATATTTCATTACTTTGTAACTAAAAGGAGAGTTCTTGTACAAAATAGAAAAGAGGGGAAAAGACTATTGAACCGAGATCAGAGGCTCGGTATATGTTGTGCATACAAGGGGGTCCAAGAAAAGAGGCAATGAGTTAGTCTTCATGGGGCTCCTCAGCCCCACCATCAACTGAGTTTGCAGAATTCTGGGTCTGTTCCACCTCCATTATGTCAGTAGCTGCAGCAGCCTCATCAGTCTCAACAACCTCGCCGACTATAGCATTTGAGCCTTTCCCGGCTGCTCCCTCGTCCAGACTACCCTCACTCTCCTCCTTGGAGTCCGGCTTTTCGTCAACTTCTAGGACCATCTCTGGGGTGACTCCAATTGTAGTGACAACACTGAGGTCAAGCTTGGGGAATTGGCACTTCATCAGCCATCTGCATAACTTGAAGCCCCTGAGGTACGCATCCGAGCCAACCTCATCCCTTATTTGACGATACACTGGCGAGCTCTTATAAGCAGCTATAGCAGCAGCCCTAGCATCCTTGATACCATCAAGAAGAATGGACTTGCGCTCGGTGTGAGCAACCTTCAACTCCTTGACCTCCCTCTTCAACTCCGCGGCCTCCCTTCTCGAGTCCTCAACATCCTACAACAGTTGTTCGTTTTGTCCCTTCGCCACGCAGACCTCGTTCTCCAGCTTCCGCGTAAGCTCGATAGCTCTCGTAATGTGTATCTGGTTGTCCATGGCCTGAGTCTCAGCATGACTAATCTTTGCCTCGGCAACCAATGTCCTCTTCAAATTCTGCTCAGATTGCTGGGTAAGCGAGTGAATCATGGAGTTCACCTATGAAAAAGGAAAGCACAAATTCTTCTAAGTATTAAATAGAGAAACAATCCGAAGAGAGATTGTAGAAGGAAGACATACCACCATATAGTCTCTAGCAGCTTTTGCCACAAGTTGGTTGACTTGTAACCCAACGTACTTGGAGACCTCTTCGGGGAAGACCGTGCCCCTGCTCTTGAGAATACTAGTCCAAGCGTTCATGACACTTGGAACCACCTCGAGGCCTTCGCTAGAGGAGCCTACCCCAGGAGTGGTGACCTGAGGTGCGGGAGCTCAGACTAGCTTGGGCTAGTTAGGCAGAGTCTCCCTTTCTTGGTCCTCTTCGACCAAGTTGATCACTAGAGGATCCTCAGTTACTGTGGGAGCGACGGGTTCAACAGCGAGTTTGGCAAATGTTTCAGTAGTAGGCTTGTGCGACGTCTTCTTCCTCTTCTTACGCTTCTTCATCTCGGAGAAGAGGTTAGTAGTTGCAATGTCTGACATAATGCCTGTAGAGAAAAGGTACACAGTTAGAAGAAGTAATGAAACAAGGAAGGCTAAGTGTGTGCGTACCGAAGTGGCGACCTACCTGGAGTACTTAGCCCAGTTTTAACCAATCTTTTCTCGGTTAGAAAATCTTCCAACTTTAAACTGAGCTACACCTAGGAGCGAATTGCCTCCCTCGTCTTTGTATCTAGCTTAACATCGGGGTCACTAATGGTCGTACTCCAGTGCGTCGAGAGTGGCCACACCCGGCAACAGTGACAACGAAGTAGCATCTCTTCCAGGTCAGGACTTTTTTAGGGTAATTGTGCAAGACTTTGTACCCAGGAAGGGGAGAGATATAATAACTATGTTTATCTACCAAAGGGACGCAGGCGGGATTCTTCTTGATAGAATAGATCGAGATGGAGTGGGTCTATGGTGATGTTGAAGAACTTGATGACATCAATAATGAAGGGGTAGAGCGGGAAGCGCAGCCTGGCAGCTAACTACTCTTCAAAAACCATGATCTTGTCATGATCATGGTCCCAAGGATACCCCTCTAAGGAGATACTCCAACCATGGTCATCAGGGAATTTGTAATAAGCTACTAGTGCCCGGAGCCTCTCCGCTGTCATGACGGAAGGACCGAAGCGAACTCTCTCCCGAGATTGGCACGAGGTTGAAGCCTCCTTCCCAGAGATCCCGCGCTCTTGCAGTGATGTGTCCACCTTGGACGGGTTAGATCCAGAATTACACGACAAAGTGCTTACCTCAGTAGGACCTAACTCTACGTTCTGGATTCACCACTTGTGTAAATAAGCTACCAGTACTAGTGCTAGACATCCCAAATTTAAGGAAAAGAAGCAGACAAGGAATGAGGGAAGGCGACTTACCTAAGGGGAATGACCTCAAAGACAAGACAAAAGCCACTGACCTGGAGTAATGTGCGAGCTCCAATTCGCCAAATCTGAAACAAGACAAAGCGAATGGGACCACAAGGCCCCTATTTATAGCCAGGATAATCAATCTTGGATGGCTAAGATCTATTCAATTCGATGGTTCTCATCAAAATTGGTTGCATGGCACCCGAGGCCAAAATTGGTTGAGCGCATGATTTGACATTTGCGGGGTTTTTAATCTGTGTGATGTCCACACGTTCCTGACACGCGATTTGGTTTGATGGTCAAGCCGACTGGGTCACTATGGTCTAGCTGCTGGATTGGACCTCGATCAGAAAAAAGACCGGTACAAATCCACCTAAGCCCTTCATGAACTCCCCGCACCAAGTTAGGACCCCTGGCATGGGGAGTGGGGGCAATTGATGAGGGGTGATTTGGCCTGACCTAGTAAACAGAGGACACGTGGATGCAACTTGCCAGTTAGACCGTGAGTCAGCACTTGCTACCATCTCAACACCACTTACCACCTCGGTGGGCCAAGTCACCTCGGTCATCTCGGGCACCTCGGCAATGACGGAGGTATGGGTAACTCGGGATTGCCTAACTCACCGAGGTGACATGTCAAACTTCTAGAAGCATGCCAGTTGTCTCCGAGCTCTTCGGGACCATGCCGCACAACCGTAGGACTTATCCACATCCCGCCCAGATCGGACGGACATGATAGGCCTTATCGGCTAGCATGCTATCCACCTCCCGAGGCATAACAAACTCCTAACAACGCGGGCCAAGGACCTCGGAAGTGTTTCGTAAGACCCATGGCAAACCATCTATATAAGGACATCAGCCCCTGAGACCCAAGTATGTGCAATTTAGTGCATTATAGCATTCATATTCGCTTACTTTCAGCTCGCAAGCAACCTAATACTGATTTAAGCATCGGAATGACCACGCCGGGTTAGCCACCCTAGGTTCTCTGAGCATTTCTTCCTTGTAGTTCAACCAGCCAGCTAGGCGAGCTACTGTCCAGCTAGAAGTTACTAGATCACGCACCATCAATAATAATAATAATAATAATAATAATAATAATAATAATAATAATAATAATATAGAAAATAATATATATGATAAAAATATTATATATATATTATTTTTATTTTTATATATAATAATAACTAATTATTATAATTCTTAATTTTTAAATATTAAAAAATACTTTTTATAGATAACTCTTATTTTTATAAAACATTTTTTTTCAAATCGAGCTTGAACCGAGCTCAAGCTTAGGAGCTTTTGACTCGAGCCAACCCCGAGCTCAAAGTTCTAGCTATTCAAGCTCGGTTGAGTTACTAATTAGTTTATTGCCAAATGGGCATCAAGATCAACAAGAATTCGAAATTATTAGTATTTCCCATCCCACCTCAATTGCTTTGTAACTAGGATAAATAGCTTTAAAGTTGAATATCCCCTCCAAACGAGAACCGTTAACTTCCATTCTATTCTATGGTTGAGATGAATACCACATGTTTGGCAAAAGTCCCATATTGGTAAAGCATAAGAAGCTCTTGTTCCTTATTAGATCCATCAGTCCATTAGGTGTCGCCGAGCTTGGTAGCACAAGCTTGTAACTCTAGCGAGGGCACCAAGGTGGTTGAATGTTGGTCCGATTCATACAGGCAGGAGCAGTCGGAGCTAATTTGCTGGCACGCCCATTCCAAGTAGGGAGTTGAACCATGTGACTTGAACAAAAGCTTGGGTCATATGGCTCTTGGAGTGGAGGGCACCGCGTCAGGTTGGCTTCACAGAGCAGCGAAAACCTCCCGCTCCTATCAGTGGAAGGACAACGAGCCAGTGCTTCCATATCCCAACAATTGCCCTAAGAGTCGAGCCCAATCGAACAAACACCTTTTGCTTTCTTTTTTTTACTGCAAGTCTGTAACAGCTACTGGATTCATTCAAGGGAAGAGATAAAGTTCTTTGCTTCTTGGGTTTCATTCTCTCTCTAGATCTCTGATGGGTTTTTATGGAATCTTGTGGATCAATTTTAATTTCCCTTTTCCTTCTCAATTTGCTTAGCTACTTCTATAGTTATATGCGTCCATGAACCACTAAGAAAGGCGTGCGACTGAATAGTTTTTTAACTTTCTGGTGTCCTTCCATTCTTTGAAATTTGTCTAAAACATAATACAATCTCTTAAAAGACTAAAAAGGAAGAGAAAACAAATGGAAAAACTTGTTCATTAATAGGATATATGATATTCTGGAAACCTACCAATGGAAACATTTTGCCTTTCAGTGTTTGAATTTAAAAGTGATAAAATGGAGGAAATCTTAATTTTCTGAAGGTTGGTGATGATCATCTACTGAAGTTTGTCTTATTGCCTTAAAGGTTGGTGACACCATTTAAGGTGATTGGATCTTAGTGGCCCAGATGATAAAGTTATATCTTGCCACGTTGGATATTGAGATGAATGTCTAATATTCTGCATATCAATGTCTAATATTCTGTATATATTCCCACTTAATTGCTTTCGATTGAAACATTTATCCAAGTAAGTGCATTTACTCAGGTAAGTAAGGCCCTTTTTGGCAACGTTCTGTGAGAGCGTTTCTGTCGTTCTTGGCATTCTCATGGAACAGAAATGCATTTGGCTGAAATAAAAGTAAAAGAAACAAGCCATTTCTGCATGAGAACAGCACCCAAAGAACGAATTCTTCGGGAGTGACAAATTGACATTCTCAAAGAACGCGTTCTTTGGGAACGTGCGATTCTCATAACGTCTATGCATATTAACGTACCACATGGGTGACATTTTCACGCGAGGCAAGGGTTATTTTTGGTATTTCACACGAAATGATAAACAAGCCCTAAAACAACAATTCTCGTTCGTTCAACACTTACCTCATTGTCGTTGCACAACCCAGAGGGGACTTTCTTCGCTCCTATTGCGTTAACAACCAAATGACAAGCAAACGGAACAAATCTCCGACGTCATTTCTGGCTAGAGTCACATAAATAGGTAAGGTGTATTCTAATGTAGGTGCATGTGGCCCTGACCAATGGCAAGTTGGCACGTGCTAAACGGCAGCGTTCGGAACGGACCCAATCAGGGGTGCGGGCAGAACAGAGCTCAGCATGATTCCCAGAACCAAAGGAGCGACATCGTTTGGTGACCTCGGATGGCCGCGCTCCTCGCATACGGACTGCATCCGGACTGTCCGAGCTCACCTACCTCCAGGCGACCTCAAGTATAAATAGAAGAAAACCCCTCAAGGTAAGGGATTGTAACCTAAATTCAAGAACAAGCACTTGAGAACTCCTACTCTCCCTTGTGGCCTCGCCTGAGTGTTCATACCCCAGGCCTCGTCCACCCTATACCACCTCCTAGAACTAACCTGAGCGTCTGAGTCTCCGCCTCGGGTACCAACCCGGGGCATTTGACGTACTCCTTCATTCCTTGTAGGACCGCAGCTTGTTAGTTGTCGTCCACCTCGGACCGTGGACCACTCAGCAACACCTCGGCTTGGGAGCGAATTTATAGTGTGGCCCTTAGCCCAATTTGACTAGAAACAATTGGCATCATATGTGGGAACCACCACTAAGACTTACCTCAATTGAACTTCCTCAAAACTAAAAGAATCAACTCCTAAGCCAAAGCATCAGCCAACATGGCAAGAAACACTAGGAACACTCAGACAAGGTTCAAAGTGTCGACACGCATTGGCCTGTATTGGCCGATACGTATCGTCCTGGGACACCTTCGATACACCCCTACAGTGGGTGTATTGGAGGTTTGACCGGTTTAGGGGGTAGAGGAGACCTAAACTGGCCCCCTTGAATCGGTTGCAAAAAAATAAAAAAAAGGGACCAAAATGTGTATCGATTCGCCCGATCACCCATAACGATGTATTGGGCAATATCGATATTTTGAACCTTGCACTCAAAACCAGGTCACAAGGGACCAACTCCAAATGGTCCTCGACAAGCTCGGTGACCTCAGCAAGAGGTTGGACGAGGTGAGGCGCCTGGCAGGAGCCCTCCTCAAGGCAGCTGCCCCGCTAGAAGACTGGGGCACAATGGCAAGTGCGTGTCTCTGGACCCCATAGCCATCGGCCCAGTCGGGTCTAAGAGGGTTGACCCCTTAGAATCTGATAGTAGCAGATGCGCCAGTTAGCTGCAAAGGATCTCACGACCCCCCAACCGAAGGAGGGAAGAATCCGCACAGTCTCATGACCACTGCCGAGACTCAGAGAATCATCACCGCTGTCGAAGAGAGAACTCTCGGGACGATGGCGGGCGATTAGGCCATCATAGCCCCCTCTCGAGGGCCGAGGGCTGATGCCACACCTCTCTCTCCCATGTCTCGGATCTCCAAGACCTCTTGAATTACAGACAAGCCCAAAGGAACGAACATGGGCCCGCATCATAATACTTAGGGGTCTGGCTGGCCCCACCGAGTCTGTGAGGACAAGAAGGGGCCCAGGCCCCCCTCGACCAACGAATCATTGATCTACAAGCACAACTCGGAGTGGTCAAGGACAAGCTCTACCAAGTGAAAGAAAGTTGAGCTGAGGCCTTGGCTAATCAAAGCCATCCGTCTAGGAGGATAGATGCCTTCACTCTGACATCATCTCCAAGCCTCTCCCTCCACACTTCAAAGTGCCAGTGCTAGAAATGTATGATGGGATGTCCGACCCGAAAAACCACCTGGAAAGTTTCAAGGCACTCATGGATACTGTGACGCTCTGACATGCCAGACTTTCATGGGGGCAGTCCACCGATGGTTTTCCGAGCTCCCTCCTTGCTCCATTGGTTCATGGGAAAAATTCGCCAACCTCTTCCTCACCTATGTCATTAGCAGCAAGCGATGCCAGAAGAGCATTGTTTACTTGATGGTCGTCAAGCAGAAGCATGGAGAGAGAAAGAAGAGCTCGAGGTCCGAGACCACGATCCAATGGTCTCCATGCATGCTACCATCAATGGTCTCCTACTTGGCTTAGCCCTCAAGTACTCAGTAGCCAAGACCCCACCGAAGTCCAAGGCGGAATTTCTTAAAATGGCATAGAAGCACATCGCTGACAAGGAGGCCTCGGCCGATGATCGTTAGAAAGGAGAGGCCGACCGCCATCATAGAGGCCCAAAGAAGAAGAGAAAGAATGGAGACCACTGCAACAACAACAACAACACGAACAATTAGTACACGCCACTCAACTCCACCAAAACAAAGATCCTCATGTAGGTGGGGAAGGAGTACATGTAGTGACCGGAGAAAATGAAGATAAAGCCCAAGAGGGGAAACCCGAAAAAATATTGCAAGTACCATCGCGACACCGGCCATGACACCAATGACTACTATGAGTTGAAAAACAAAATAGAGTCCATCATCTGCCATGGTCATCTCAATCAATATGTGGGAGGCAAAGATGGCGCTTCATCCTCACAATAGCAGCACCAGTAGCTAGCCGACATCATAGACATCATCACCGAGGGCACATCCTCGGGTGGAGCCTCGACCTTGGCCCGCAAGGCCTATGCTAGGCAACTGAACATCCAGGAACTAACTCCCAAGAAGTCGAAACAAGAAGAAGCTCTCACATTCAAAGATAAGGACTTAAAAGGAGTTCTCAATCCCCCATGACGATACGCTCGGCCGCCGTAACAAACTTTACGGTGAAGAGGATTTTGGTGGACAGCGGCTCCTCAGCCGAAATCCTCTTCTATGATACATTCGAGAAAATGAAGCTGGCACCCGAGCGCCTTCAACCTGCCAACATGCCACTTGTCGGCTTCTTCACCAGCGTGGTCAGGCCAGAAGGAAGAATCACTCTACTCGTTACGGTAGGGACAAAGCCTTGGCAGGTGATGAGGATGAACAAGTTCCTAGTTGTGCGGATCGGAAGGTTGACCCTCTGTGCACTAAAGGTAGCCATCTCCTCCTACCACCTAGCCCTCAAATCCCCACCAAGCACCACATCGGAGTTGTTTAGGGGGACCAGTAAGCCGCCCGACGGTGCTATGTGGCAGCATTGAAGGGTAAAAAGAAGGAAGCACTGCCACTTGAGGGCCTCGACCACGTCTCGATTCCCCTAGATGAGGCCAAGCCCGAGAAGAAAATCCGCATCGGGTCCAACCTTCCTCCAGAGAGCCTATCCGAACTGGTAAGTTTCCTCAGAACTAATGCCAACGTCTTTTGCTTGGTCTGCCACTGACATGCCCAAATATGACCCTTTGGTCATTACTCACAGGCTGAGTGTGGACCTGAGCTCTAGTTCAGTTTGATAAAAAAAATGGAACTTTGCACCGGTGCGCTGAAAGGCCATAGAGGAGGAAGTTGACAAACTACTTGACGCCGGCTTCATCCCAGAGGTCACAAGAATTTCAAATTATTAGTTTTTCCTATCCTACCTCAATTGCTTTGTAACTTGTATAGACAGCTTTAAAGTTGAATAACCCCTCCAAACGAGAACCGTTAACTTTCATTCTATTCTTTGGCTGAGATGAACACCACGTGTTTGGCAAAAGTCCTATATTGGTAAAGCATAAGGAGTTCTTGTTCCTTATTAGATCCATCAGTCCATTAGGTGTCGCCGAGCTTGGTAGCACAAGCTTGTAACTCAAGTGAGGGCACTAAGGTGGTTGAATGTTGGCCCGATTCCGACAGGCAGGAGCAGTCGGAGCTAATTTGCTGGTACGCCCATTCCAAGTAGGGAGTTGAACCATGTGGCTTGAGAGAAAGCTTGGTCTTGTGGCTCTTAGAGTTGGAGGGCTCCGCGTCAGGCTGGCTTCACAGAGCAGCGAAAACCTCCTGCTCCCATAAGTGGAAAGGATAACGAACCGGCGCTCTGCTGTCCCAACAATTGCCCCAAGAGTCGAGCCCAATGGACAACCACCTTTTGCTTTAGGTTCATTCAGGGAAGTGTACATAGATTTAATTTTCTTTTTCCTTCTCAATTCGTTTAGCTACGTTCTATGCCTCCATGAGCCAATGAGGAAGGCGTCTGAATGGTTTTTTAACTGTCCATTTTGGTTTCTTTCCATTCTATGGAGCTTTTTTCTCCTGCTTTGCAAGTTTTCTTCACCTTTTCCCGGCAGGAACCGCTGTGTTTGATTGTTTGATCATATGATATATGATATTCGGGAAACCTCTACAAATTGAAACATTTTGCTTTTCAGAGTTTCAATTTAAAAGTGATCGAAAGTGGAAGAAATCTTTGCTGAAGGATTGTGACTGATATCAACTGGAAAAGAAAAAAGAAAAAAAAAAAAAAAGAGCAACAGTTTTACATAACAAGAAATGAAGGGGCATGTTTATTAATAACTTGTTTTTTCAGATTCTCTGTTTCATTCTTTGCTTTTAGTCCTGATATGCCTCTGTTTTATCTTGTGTCACAGCTATTTCTGGCATATTCTATATCTGGTAGATTTCTAAGAGAAGCTGAGCAACCGAATAAGATTAGGTAGAGGGGCCTATCTATAAAGATGCCATGAAAACCCAGAAGAGGAATATGTATGGCTTTTGACCTGTACATTCCTCCATTAAGAGGATACGAAAGCACGAAATATATGCGTCATAATCCAAGTATCCTGGGCTTGTTGTTGTTTGTTTGTTTGCTTTTATTTTGAGAAGTGAAGTATTTCAGTGGTTGATCATTGAATTAAGGTGGGAAAGTTACTTGTCCAAGTAAATGCACTTACCATTCTTTTATTTCCGAGATAAAAAATAAAATAATAGTTTTAGCCATAAAAAAAACCATTATTAAAAGGGACAATTTTATCCCATCCAAATGTTGGCAATTTTTTTCCTGTGTGGGAATTTTCAAAGAATCGGCCCAAAAGTTTGCCAAAAATCGAACATAGCATGGTCAACCAATCCCAATCAATTTATAATATGATTAATTACTTATATACCATGTATATTTATGAAACTACTTAAACGACCCTGAACTTTAAAAACTTACTTATATATGTCTTATTGACTTTTAAAGGTAAAGTCTAATAGATGAATTTAAAAAGACAAAAATGCCCTTAAACTGTTCATTAAATTTTCAAAACATATTATATTCTTTATTTCTTGAACCACTTCTAGAAACCCCTGAACCAATAGAACCATGGTAACCCCTTAGGCTCCATTTGAAAGGAGTACAAATACAAATATGTAGAGCGCAACACCTTATATCTATATAAATATATTAAGCTGAAATGTGTACGTAAGAAGAAGGCCCGAGGATGAGGGAAATGGAATCTAACAATATTTTTTGCCTTTTTTCAAAAAATTACAAGAATGCCACTCTATCCTACCAACTCTCTCTCTTGCTTTTTTTCTTCCAAATTATAAGAATGTCACTCTCTCCAATCAATTCTTTCTCTCTCTCTCTCTTATAAATTACAAGAATGCCATCTCTTTCTCTCACACCATCTCTCTCTCCTTATGAATTAGAAGAATGCCACTCTTTCTCCAATTGAGGGAGACCTAAACTCGACATCTTGGCTGTTAGGGGACCTGCAACCAAAGGTAGTCAAGTTCGAGTCGAGCTGAGCTCGAACTTCTAAGCTTAAACTCAAGTCTCTAATTTGAATCGAGCTCGAGCTAGATGACACCTCGACCACTGAGTGAGACATCGGCTCGGCACTTCAGTCACTAAGGGAGATCTCGGCTCAACACCTCGACAACTGAAGGAGACCTCAGCTCGGCACCTTGTCAACTAAGAGAGATCTTAGCTTGACACCTCGCCTGCTAGGGAAACCTCAGCTCGACACTTCAGTAATTGAGGGAGACCTCGGTTTGGCACCTCGACAATTGAGGGAGACCTTGGCTTGGCACCTCAACTGCTTGAGAGACCTGCAATTAAAGGTAGTCAAGCTCAAACTTCCGAGATTTTGTCTCGAGTCAAGCTTGAGCTCAAGCTCAAGTCTCTAATTCGAAGCGAGCTCAAGCCTGATAGTTCATGAGCGAGCCCCTATAATGCAGGTCCCCCTCTGCTATTTTTATATTATTTTGTATGTATTTGTACTATACATATTTGTATTTACACTCCTTCCAAACTGAGCCTTAGTAAAACTGTTAAATAACTTACAGGCAATGAAGTTTCTTTTTTTTTTTCCCAAAAAAAAAAGAAAAGAAAATTTTCAAAAAAAGATCTTCACAGCATATTTTGTTAAAACATTGAAGAGTAGAACTACAAACCAACCATTCACCTTATATTTGGTCACCGTGTCAGATACCATCGCTTCTACCAAACCTTTTTGCCTTCCCCATCTCTGTGTTGTCCAATCTTTTACCTTTCAATACCCTAAACTGAACAATTTTCATGTTTTACATGTTTGTCGTTCTAGCTATATAAGAAATCGTTGATTAATAATAATAATAAGATAAATCAATTACTTTGGGAATTCCATAGATTTATTGAATCGGTTCTTTTTCCTAGATCTCAAAAAAGAGATAAAAATCACTAGGGATATTATGTGATTACTTGGTTTCCGAAATCTACGATTCAAGAAAGCGAGTCTAGAAAGAGATAGTTGAATCAAAATAATTCCTTTTTAAGTTCTATTGGTACTACATGGTTCAAGTTTAAGGGTCTGTTTGGTTCATAGTCGGAATTGGAATTGAAATCCTCCGGAATTGGAATCGGAATGGTTCATTCTCATAGTTTGTTTGGTTTAAATTGGAATGAGAATGAGAATTAAAAACAGCAGGAATGAGATTTCATTCCCAAGGGAGGGACAGGGAATGGCCATTCCCTCAAATGGGGGAATGTCATTCTAGCAGGAATGGAAATGAGATTCCAATTCCGCCCAAACAAACAGTTAGAATCAGAATAGCCCATTCCGATTCCGATTCTAGACCTCTATTCCCATGACCAAACGGGGCCTAACTTCTTTTTCTATATCAGTCTTTTCAGATCAGCCCCATTGCATCTTATTGATCATGGTGGCTGCCATCTCTGGAGTAGTCGCCTCACTTTATTCAGTTAGGAGAGGGGAGGAATAAAGAACAAGGATAATTTAATGGCATATAAAACAGCTCTAATGCTTTCTTTAATAGATGGCCTACTTTTGTCATCCTATAAGGTATGTATAACTAAGTTTTAAAAGTTCAGAATACATTCAAGTAGTTTCCTAAATATGTAGGGTATATACAAACTGTTCATTAAATTTTCAAAACATATTATATTCTTTATTTCTTGAACCACTTCTAGAAACCCCTGAACCAATAGAACCATGGTAACCCCTTAGGCTCCATTTGAAAGGAGTACAAATACAAATATGTAGAGCGCAACACCTTATATCTATATAAATATATTAAGCTGAAATGTGTACGTAAGAAGAAGGCCCGAGGATGAGGGAAATGGAATCTAACAATATTTTTTGCCTTTTTTCAAAAAATTACAAGAATGCCACTCTATCCTACCAACTCTCTCTCTTGCTTTTTTTCTTCCAAATTATAAGAATGTCACTCTCTCCAATCAATTCTCTCTCTCTCTCTCTCTTATAAATTACAAGAATGCCATCTCTTTCTCTCACACCATCTCTCTCTCCTTATGAATTAGAAGAATGCCACTCTTTCTCCAATTGAGGGAGACCTAAACTCGACATCTTGGCTGTTAGGGGACCTGCAACCAAAGGTAGTCAAGTTCGAGTCGAGCTGAGCTCGAACTTCTAAGCTTAAACTCAAGTCTCTAATTTGAATCGAGCTCGAGCTAGATGACACCTCGACCACTGAGTGAGACATCGGCTCGGCACTTCAGTCACTAAGGGAGATCTCGGCTCAACACCTCGACAACTGAAGGAGACCTCAGCTCGGCACCTTGTCAACTAAGAGAGATCTTAGCTTGACACCTCGCCTGCTAGGGAAACCTCAGCTCGACACTTCAGTAATTGAGGGAGACCTCGGTTTGGCACCTCGACAATTGAGGGAGACCTCGACTTGGCACCTCAACTGCTTGAGAGACCTGCAATTAAAGGTAGTCAAGCTCAAACTTCCGAGATTTTGTCTCGAGTCAAGCTTGAGCTCAAGCTCAAGTCTCTAATTCGAAGCGAGCTCAAGCCTGATAGTTCATGAGCGAGCCCCTATAATGCAGGTCCCCCTCTGCTATTTTTATATTATTTTGTATGTATTTGTACTATACATATTTGTATTTACACTCCTTCCAAACTGAGCCTTAGTAAAACTGTTAAATAACTTACAGGCAATGAAGTTTCTTTTTTTTTTCCCCAAAAAAAAAAGAAAAGAAAATTTTCAAAAAAAGATCTTCACAGCATATTTTGTTAAAACATTGAAGAGTAGAACTACAAACCAACCATTCACCTTATATTTGGTCACCGTGTCAGATACCATCGCTTCTACCAAACCTTTTTGCCTTCCCCATCTCTGTGTTGTCCAATCTTTTACCTTTCAATACCCTAAACTGAACAATTTTCATGTTTTACATGTTTGTCGTTCTAGCTATATAAGAAATCGTTGATTAATAATAATAATAAGATAAATCAATTACTTTGGGAATTCCATAGATTTATTGAATCGGTTCTTTTTCCTAGATCTCAAAAAAGAGATAAAAATCACTAGGGATATTATGTGATTACTTGGTTTCCGAAATCTACGATTCAAGAAAGCGAGTCTAGAAAGAGATAGTTGAATCAAAATAATTCCTTTTTAAGTTCTATTGGTACTACATGGTTCAAGTTTAAGGGTCTGTTTGGTTCATAGTCGGAATTGGAATTGAAATCCTCCGGAATTGGAATCGGAATGGTTCATTCTCATAGTTTGTTTGGTTTAAATTGGAATGAGAATGAGAATTAAAAACAGCAGGAATGAGATTTCATTCCCAAGGGAGGGACAGGGAATGGCCATTCCCTCAAATGGGGGAATGTCATTCTAGCAGGAATGGAAATGAGATTCCAATTCCGCCCAAACAAACAGTTAGAATCAGAATAGCCCATTCCGATTCCGATTCTAGACCTCTATTCCCATGACCAAACGGGGCCTAACTTCTTTTTCTATATCAGTCTTTTCAGATCAGCCCCATTGCATCTTATTGATCATGGTGGCTGCCATCTCTGGAGTAGTCGCCTCACTTTATTCAGTTAGGAGAGGGGAGGAATAAAGAACAAGGATAATTTAATGGCATATAAAACAGCTCTAATGCTTTCTTTAATAGATGGCCTACTTTTGTCATCCTATAAGGTATGTATAACTAAGTTTTAAAAGTTCAGAATACATTCAAGTAGTTTCCTAAATATGTAGGGTATATACAAATAATTAATCCTATGTTGCAATGATTCTTGAATTGGCTGCAGAAGTTCTGATGTCCTTACAAGTCTGTTAGTACAACTTTTACATCTTATACTTTCTATTAAGGTTTTTAAAATCGATTCAAACAACGAACTGGTCAGGGGTTTGGTTTTCGGATCGAACAATTTGATCGTTTGAACTAAACAGATGGCCTATTTTGACAAAAATTTAAAAAAATTAAAAAAAAAAAATCAGCCAAACTGTTAAACGGTTTGAATGGTTCAACTGTCCGGATCAACGGTTTGCTGACCAAATAAACGGTTGTGAAGAAATAACGGCTCTAGGGTAACATTGTCTTGCTTGATAGGATAGTTAAGTCTATAAGATTATTAAAAGAAAGAAACATGATGTTTCTTTTTGAACATTGGTATGAGAGGGCAGAGAGTGAAGGAACCTGTAAGGAAGGTAGTGGTGGCTGAATTTTATTGGGATTAATTGACTGAGGAGGTAACTAGAGGAATGAATAGATCAATGCTAGAAGTGGTGGTTTAGAGAGAAAATCAAAGTCAGTTTAGACTAAGGATAGAAATAGAAAATCAAGGAAAAGAAAGGATAAACAAGTGATGATGCATGAGCAATGAAAGTAGAGAATAAGAGAGTGGACTGATGGTTTTAAGAGGCCAATTTGATGATGGGAGATATGGTGGGAAGGCCTGTGAACTGATGGAAGTAATGAGTAAACAGTAGCAAACAGTGCTAAACTAGAAACAAAAAGCAGAAATAGTGGTTATTAGGTTTTGGTAAATGGCAAAATTCATATATTCAATAGTGAGATGGTAGAATAGAATTTTGGTTATGAATGGGTTGTGTAAAGTGATTCTTAAATACATTTGATAGCTTCTATATGTAATGTGATTGTGTTTTGTTTTGTTTTGCTTGTTTTTTTATGAAGTACACAAGTCAAAAATCAATGTCCAATTTGTGTTTGTGGATGTGGTCGGATGCATCTATTTGTAACAAAAACAGAAAGAAATTATGGACGATGGTTCTATCGAAGCCCTACTAGAGTGGTACATCCCTTATCTGGTATATGTTTTTTGTTATGAAATGTTTAGGATATATAATAATAGTTTTTTTTTTTATTTTTTTATATAAGCAGGCACACAAAAATGATTTCAACCAAATCCTACCTCTTGATGGTGGTAGACATGTTGAAGTGTGAGAACAACCAACTGCACGAAATAGGGACCAATTTTTAGTCATTACTGCTTATAGGTGTAATTGTTTCTTGGCATGTTGAACTTTTGTTTTATTACTTGTATGTTTTGTTTTGATCCTCAAATAATCAAGGATTAGGTGGTGACAACATTAAGATGTCGTTATGACACGATACGTGTTTTTTATGGTTAATTTTAGGCTTAATGTGGATGAATATACAAAACTGATATTAAAAAATAGTTTCATTATCCAAATACTATTTCTATTTTTAAAGAACAAATATCCGTTTTTAAAAAAAATTGCCAAAATCCTTCAAGGAGCAAGAAATAAAATTCTGTCTTCACAAAGCGTGCATCTCACAACCTTGGCCACAGCACCCTAGCGTTTGCCGGGAGTCGACCCGGGCCTATTGTTGAAGGCAATCATCATAACTGTTAGACTACGAACACTTTGTTGATACATGAAGCGAATCACATATAGTCATTAAATCGTGGATTACACATGTACAGTATGTCCTTAAAAGACTGTTAAATACAACTCTTACATCTTATAATTAACCTCCATTAAGGTCTGACCATGGGCTGAGGGAGTTTTAGCGTTTGGATGTTGCCCACTGTCACCAAACACGGCCTTAGTAATAAATACTATAATTCCTTGTTAAATTATTGAATCAAAACAGAAAAAAGGTTATTGCCATTTAGAAATGATCATGTGGCACACCAAAATCAAGTGGGTAATGTTTAAGAGCATATGCCAAATGTTGTTTATTCCAAAGTACCCCTAGCACTTCATATGAGGCTTTTAGGAATAAATAATGTTTGGTTTGGGAAAAATATTAAGAGAGAATAATGGCGTTCAGGTTCTTCTTTTGTAACATATCTTCTTTCTTCGAAACATAGAATAAAATTAACCGAGTGTTGGTTCCCTTTGCTCTACGAAGGGCAAGAATGTTATTTCCTTCTTTATTTTATTTTGATTAATTTTTTTGGAAGAATGTCGGGTGCAAATTTGCCTTTTTCCACATCTAATGGAAGGTCGATTTAGGGGGTGTTTTGTAGTGTGGATGAGAAATTAATGGGTGTGGACTGGTCCACACTACACCCCTGTGGTAAGGACCAATTCATGCCACACCACAGTTTACAACTATTTTGAATCGTTGATAGATTATGTGGACCGAACCAGTCCACACCCATGGTGGCATTCTGTAGGTGTGGTGTGAACTGATCCACACTATACTTTTAGATTCCATGTATCTCATATATATTTTATGGGAAATATATACGGTCAATCATAAATGTACGTGGATTGATCCACACCATACTTTTTGATTCCATGTATCTCATATATATTTTATGGGAGATCTATACAGTCAATCATAAATGTCTAATTTTTGCATTTTATATGTTAAATAAATTGGAAAAAAATGCATCAATATGTAGACGATAATTATATTTTTTAAATAATTAAAAATATTATTAAAAATATTAAAAAATAAAATAATAATATTTTAAATATTATTTTATTGAAAAAAATATTAAAAATAAATATTTAAATAATGAAAAAAGAGTTGAGAAGGAGAACCATCAAATTTGTGCTAAAATTAACATTAGAAATTATTATTTTATTAATAAAATATTAAAAGTTAAAATTTAAAAATTTAAAAATTATTAAAAGATTAAATAAACTGAGAGTAATTGAACGAATGTGTGCATTACATAAAAACCTTACTACAAACTATACACACCATAACGTGGACCATCCACGAGAAAATACTGTGAACGATAAATCGGAGTGTGGCATGTCCCTATTCACGTTATTTTGTGGACGGGGACCATTCATACATAGCAGAACACCATATCTTACTGTGGATGGGACTGAAACTATATGATTGCAAACTTTAAGGAGTGTTTTAGTAAAACATAAACTATATGGTTGCATTTTTTTTTGGCAACTATATGATAGCTAGGTTGTAGTAAATCCATGAAAGATGAAACTATAAAGAGTGTTTTACTGAATGATCCTTAAAAAAGAGTGTCCAATATTGTAAACTCTCCATAAGTTGATTTCTTGTATCGAGATTATGGATACTTTGTGATGATGTTTGAGTTGTGGATCAAGGTGGGAGGTTAATATACTTCAACCCAAGCACTCATGATTACAAAGACCATGGTCTCGCTTGAGTCATCTAAGTAATGTAATAAGACCATGGTCTCACTTAACCATTCAGCTAATCCTATCTCTTCTATTTTTTAGGGGTCTAAATAAAGAATAGGTTCCCCATAGAGACTTTGAAATTAACCTAGACCCACCAAAGCTACAACGGACCTTGGAACTGATTATAGGAGAGATATATCTGGACCTTGGAACGGAATGAAACTGGCCCATGCTCACCGATATTCTTAAGTCTCTCCTATAATCAGTTAGAGACTAGTTGGCACTTTGCATTTTCTTTCTTTCTTTCTTTCATTTTTGTTGATTGGGGGGAGTGGACGAAAAATAAAGTCTGATCATTTCTAGCCTAGCCCGAATATGTCTTTATGGTATTTACTTGTATTTTTTTCATTAGTAGCCAGTAAATAAAAACAATAACAATTATAAAATAAAAATAATTTCAATAATATATAATAGTAGGAGTCTAGAACCAATGTACGACCATGGCCACTTGTGCGATGGATCTTGGTGGTAGAATCTTGGCTCCAGGAAAAATGGTTTGGGTTATGGAGCACCACTTGAATGGCCCGGATTAAAAAAGTTACCTTGCCTTTTAATAATTTTTTTACATGTTGGCGTTAATAATTAGTTTCTTGCCAAATGGACATCAAGATCAATGGCACAATGCCACAAGAATTTCAAATTATTAGTATTTCCTTTCCCACCTCAATTGTTTTGTAACTTGGATATATAGCTTTAAAGTTGAATAACCCTTCCAAACGAGAATCGTTAACTTCAATCTATTCTTTTGTTGAGATGAACACCACATGTTTGGTAAATGTCCCGTATTGGTAAAGCATAAGGAGTTCTTCTTCCTTATTAGATCTATCAGTCAATTAGATGTCGCCGAGCTTGTAACTCAAGCGAGGGCACCAAGGTGGTTGAATGTTGGTCCGATTCTGACAGGCAGGAGCACTTAGAGCTAATTTGCTGGCACACCCACAAGTAGGGAATTGAACCATGTGGCTTGAGAGAGCTTGGTCATGTGGCTCTTAGAGTGGAGGGCACTGCTTCAGGTTGGCTTCACAGAGCTGTGAAAACATCCCATTATGTTTTTTTTACAGATTAATGTGAAGATTAGTGAAAGTTTATTTGCATCTCTTAAGTGAATAAATAACTTTCCCACCTGGGGAAAGATTCCAACACTTAAATGAGACAAAATGCTCCATTTAATAATAGATTTTTATGATTAAAATGGTCATTTTCTTTTTTTACTTTCCAAATAAAAAAATATGGATAAATACACTTACCTGTGGTAACTATATTTCCTAAATAACTTACTGAAAAACAAACAGGGCCTTAGGTTTATTCAGGGAAGTGTGCATCAATTTAATTTCCTTTTTCCTTCTCAATTCGTTTAGCTACGTTCTATGCCTCCATGAGCCAATGAGGAAGGCGTCTGAATGGATTTTTAACCGTCCATTTTGTTGTCCTTGCATTCTATGGGATCTCTTTCCTCTACTGCTTTTCAAGTTTTTTTCACCTTTTCCTGAGGGGAGTCGTTGTGTTTGATGATATTCAGAAACCTCTACAAATGAAAACATTTTGCTTTTCAGAGTTTCAATTTAAAAGTGATCAGAAGTGGAGGAAATCTTTGGTTAAGGATGCTGATATCAACTGAAAAAGAAAAGAAAAAAAAGACCAACAGTTTTGGGTAACAAGAAATGATGGGACATGTTTATTAATAATTTTGTTTTTTCAGATTCTCTGTTTCATTCTTTGTTTTTAGTCCTGATATGCCTCTGTTTTATCTTGTGTGACAGCTATTTCTGGCATATTCTATATCCGGTAGATTTCTAAGAGAAGTTGAGCAACCGAATAGGATTAGGTAGAGGGGCCTATCAATAAAGATGCCATGAAAACCCAGAAGAGGAATATGTATGTCTTTTGACCTTTATTTTCCTCTATTAAGAATCTCAATAGCACAAAATATATGCGTCATACTCCAAGTATCCCGGGCTTGTTGTTGTTGGTTGTTTGTTTTTATTTTGAAAATTGAAGTATTTGCATGAGTGATTGATCTCTGAATTAAGGTCTGGGATCTCGGAAAGTTATTTGTTGAGGTAAATGCATTTACCATTGTTTTATTCTTGAGGTAAAAAACAAAATAATTATTTTAGTCATAAAAAGTCATTATTAAAAGAGACAGTTTTATTTATTCAAGTATTCGCAATTTTTATCTGAATGAAAATTTCTCCCTTTCAAAATCGGCTCAGAAATTTGCCAAAAATCAAACATAGCATGGTCAACCAATCCCATTCAATTTTTAATATGATTAATTACTTATATATATCATGTATATTTACCAAACTACTTAAATGACCCTGAACTTTAAAAACCTATTTATATATGTGTTATTGACAATTTGAAAAGACAAAAATGCCCTGAACTGTTCATTAAATTTTCAAAACGTATCATATTCTTTCTTTTTCTTGAAACCCCTGAACCAATAGAACCATGTAGTAAAACTTACAGGCAGCTAAGTTTCTGTTTTTTTTCCAAAAAGAAAAGAAAAACTTCAGAAAAAGATCACCGCATATTTTGTTCAAGCATTGAAGAGTAAAACTACAAACCAACCATTCACCTTATATTTGGTCACCGTGTCAGAGACCATCGCTTCTACCAAACCTTTTTGCCTTTCCCATCTCTGTGTTGTCCAATCTTTTACCTTTCAATGCCCTAAACTGAACTATTTTCATGTTTTACGTGTTTTGGTATTACATGGTTCAAGTTTAATTCTGTGATCAGATATTATAAGGTTAAAACCTTTGTCTCTAAAAATGGGAAAAACAGGGAGAGATTGAACGTAGATTTATGTGATCTACGGCATGTCAATTCCTAGATTGGGTCTGTCTAACCTTTGCTCTCTGGTTCGATTGTTGAACTAGGGAGAAGAACAATACCGGTACCGGGGATTGATTTCCAAACTCATTATGCTACAATAGAGGTCGTAGGTTCGGCGGTGATGATGATGGAATGTTCTCATCTAAGTAATGTCAAACGAGGAACCGAATTCAATTGGAACTTCCAAGATACTCAGTTCAGAAAAGTTTCTACCCATAACAAGAGTCTAACAATCTAACTTCTTCTATATCAGTCTTTTCAGATCAGCATCATTGATCATGGTGGTTGCCATCTCTGGAGTTGTCGCCTCAGTTTATTCAGTTAAGAGAGGGGAGGAATGAAGAAAAGGATAATTTAATGGCATATCAAACAGCTCTAATGCTTTCTTTAATAGATGGACTATTTGTGTCATGTAGGGCGATCCTATAAGCTATGTATAAGTAAGTTTTAAAAGTTCAGAATACATTCCAGTAGTTTCTTAAATATGCAGGGTATATAAATAATTAACCCTATATTGCAATGATCCCTGAACTGGCTGCCGAAGTTCCGATGTCCTTAGAAGTCAGTTGGTACAACTTTTACATTTTCTATGAGGCTCAGGGCTGTTCATTTTCTCTTAATTCTAATGTCTTAACAGGAATACCTTGTAACTTTAAGAGAAAATTGGTTGCTCGTTTTTTCTTATCTCTTATCTCTTAAAGTGCGATTATACAACTTTTTATTTTCCAATGATATCCCCAAAAAGACAAATAAAACCTCTCATATATGGTAGGGCTGTTCACAAATAAATCCAAACCGACCAACCCGGCCCGACCCAACCCGAGTCAGTCGGTTTTTCTTCACTATAGGTCGGTTTCAGATTGCAAATATGAGTAAACCAAACCGAGTTATTTGAAAAAAATATATATATATATATTCTGAAAATATCTATTAAATATAGATATTTTAGTTTTAAATAATAAATATATATATATATATATATTCTGAAATATATCAGATATATATTTCCAGAAATTAGAAAATATATATTCTGATATATTTGTATATATGTTTTGGTTTTAAATATATATTTCAGTTTTAAATATATTTCCAGAAAATATATTCTCAAATATTATATGTAATATTAGCACTTTGAGTTCATGTGCATTGTGCAAAATTGGAGTTGGTTGAAACCCAAACCAACTCAAACCGATCAAGTCGATTTTACTTAATAGATGGTCGATTTTGGTTTAATCTATAGGTAACCTGACCAGGTCGGGTCGATTGAAAAAACACTAATAAACCGATCCAACCCAACCCATGAACAGCCCAAATATATGGGGTCAAAATGGATATTTGATCATTTTCAAAATTTAGAATTCAAAACAACATTCTCTGCATTTAGAGTTCAGGGGAAAAAAAAGTTCACCAATACCAATATACCTCTTAATGTAATTATTATACTTTCAGATGTTAGACTTCAGAGCAAACAAACATAATTTATATTTATTTCTTTTCAAATATGTACAGTGCAAATACATACAAAATACAAGGTTTTATACTCTAGAAATTTATATTTATACTCTTTCTAAATTAAATTGATCTTAAAGGTCTGAAGAGAAGATGCAAGAAAATTTCTCAATCCAATTTATTAATGGGGTATAAGTAGAATTACATTTTTCTCAAAGGAATAATGGTATACAATAAATTTATAGAAAATCTAGGGTTCTTTCCTTGGTGGAACGCATGAAAAGACATATTACAAGACAAACTTGGTCATGCCTTGTTATGGGTCCCAAGTCCCAAGTCCCAACTTGCAGTGAAGAAAAATAACAGTTATATAAAATTGTCGTTTACTAGCATTCCTCTTTTTTTTTTTTTCTCTAATCTCTATATTAACATTTGTACCATGAACTCAAAATTTCAATGTTAATATATTTTCTCGTAACTTTAATTTTGTCTTCAACTTCTAATTCCTCTTCTTTTTCTCCCTCTTGTACATGAAATTTCTATTTCTACGAACACATGCAAGAGAGAGAAGGAGATTCTTATACCATTTGGAATTTTGTATTATAAAAGTTGTGATTATCACAAATGTCAAATTCGAAGGGGTAGACTGCATAAAGTCCTTATCTTTGGCATTTTCACAAAATGCCCTCTCTCAAACTCGAACCGGCACTCTGTTATCAGTCAAGATTACTATTACACCAAAAAGTGAGTCCTAGAAGGAAAAAACCGTATATGATAAAATATATTGACTATTATTTAAAGAGATGAAGCTTGTCTTTTTTTTATTTTTTATTATATAGATTCCTTTAAATTATAATATCAGTTAAGGTTAAAAGTATTCAAAATGCAAAGAATATAAGAAAGAAAATTTTAAGAGGCATACAGAGATATATTTTATATACATGGGTGCAAATAAAAAATTTAAGATATACATAAATATGCTAGGAAACTCAAATAAATCATAAAAAATATGTTAATAGCAATAAATATACAAGCTTTACATGAGTATAAATAAGTTTCTTTTTAAACAAAAAATTTCATACTTTAATGATTTATTAAGTGTGAGATATCAGAACACAATAGGTAACCGTTGGAAAATGAAGATCTAAAATGTGTATGTATATAATTTAATTTTAGAAAATCATTATAATTTATTTTAATATCTATTGGCATATAAATTTTATAACCAATTTTAGCATTTATAAAGAGATATTCATTAGGAACTAGGATGAGTCTATTTAAGAATAAAGATGTATATAATCATTATAAGTAAATAGAGTCGACCATAGTGGTGGATTTAGGGTTCAAATCTTTATGTCACCTACTTCTAACTTTTTATAATCAAAATTGTGTGAAATTCAAATTAGGCAATAGAATGGCTTGCTAAATTAGGATATTTGAATTTGAAAAGCCAAGAGCAAACATTTTGTGCTAAAAGGTAGATGTAGGGTTGTTAATGGATTGGGTCTGAATCAGGTCTAAGTAGAACCAATTCTGAACCAATTATTAATCAAGGCAAAATCAAAACCGGATTCAGTCAATGCAAGGCCCCTTTCGAACAGAATTTATAGTCTTGCAATGGGAATAACTCCCCATAAAATAAAGCACAAAAGGACGGAGATGTTTCAAATGCAAGACTGTAAAGACTGTAAAGTCAATATCAACAAAATCACAAACCTAGAATTGTCACAATTAATAATTAGGTCTATTGATTTTAGACCCAATAGACCCGATTATAATTAAAACTATATTTATTTATTTAAATAATAACTTAAAATTTAAGTTTTGATAATATAACATTAATAAAAAGGGTAAAATACAAAAGCCTCCCCTATAGTTTCATTTTAACTATTACCTCCCCTAAACTTTTGAGGAAACTCAACAAAAACCTCCCTTCTGTCACCATCCCAGACGAAAAACATTAGGTTGATGCACCAATTATTTTTTTCAAATACCCATTCTACCCTTTTATAAAGTATTTTACATACAACATTACTAAAATAATTTTATATACAAAATTATTGAAATATGTATTTTTGTTGAGTTAAAATAGGGTTATTTTAGTAATTTTGTATGTAAAATAATTTATAAAAGGGTAGAATGGGTATTTCCAAAAAACTGGTGCATCAGTCTAACGTTTTCTATTTGGGACGACGGTGATGGAAGTGAGGTTTTTGTCGAGTTCCTGAAAAGTTTAGGGAGATATTTGTTAAAATGAAACTATAGGGGAGGCTTTTATGATTGTTAGAAACTTCAGGCGAGGTTTTTGTATTTTACCCTAATAAAAATGATAGAAAATACTAAATTATTTATAAATTCATAAATAAGCATTTTTAACTAATATTATCTTATTTATTATCTTTCAAATTTATCATTTTAAACATAAAATGGGATAAGCATTATAAGAAAATCAAGAAAATATTGTATATATTTAATAAAATGATTGATTCCAGGTCTAAAATGATTCAGGACAAGAAAGATCTCTAACCAGCCCACTTATTTATCAGGACAAAATCATAGAACTAGAACTATTACAATCGGTTTAGTCGGTTCAGGTCCATTAGGTAGACCCGACCCATTGATAGCTCTAGCTAGATAGCTCTGCACCGATTACCTCAATCCAAGACCCAACATAAGTGAGATTAGTATCAGGTAATTGCCTTCAAAGCAAGAGAATTCTTTTAAGTACATCCCATTTTTCTTAATGGAAATTCCTTTAGGCTGCATTTGGAAACAAAGCAAATGGAGTGTAAATCTTGGTTCAGGGTAAATTTGCACTTTGGTTCACTTTTGCCTGTGTTTGGAAACATTCCATTTATGCATTAACAAATGATAGAAAACACATTTTCCGATGCATATTTACATTGATAATAAGATGTAAAAGTACATCAATAAAAAAGAAGTAAATTTGCATTCAAGAGGGCTTTTGATAAAAAAAAGTATATGTTTTATTGGAATTTGTGTTTGCATTATAGTTAAAAGTTTGTTTGGTAAGAAGGTAAATTTGTTGGTGCAAAACTAACCCAACTTTGCAATTTATGGTGGCGTTTGATAGCGTGTATATATCATTGACGGGACCGTTTTGGTCCTGTCCACGGTAAGATATGGTGTTCTGTTATGTGTGGATAGTCTCCCACGGTAAGATATGGTGTTCTGTTATGTGTGGATAGTCCCCATCCACAAAATAGCGTGGATAGGGACGGGCCACACCCTAATTTATCATTCACAGTATTTTCTTGTGGATGGTCCATACTATGGTGTGGACAGTTTGTGAAAAAGTTTCAGTGTAACACACCTGCGTTATATTGGTCCAATTACTCTCATTTTATTTAATCTTTTAATAAATTTTAAATTTTTAAATTTTATTATTTTATTAATAAAATAATAATTTTTAATGTTAATTCTAACACAAGTCCAATGGTTCTCATTCTCAAATCTTTTTTTACTATTTAAATATTAAAATTTTAATATTTTTATCAATAAAATAATATTTAAAATATTAGTTTTTTATTTTTTTAATATTAAAAATAATATTTTTACTTATTTAAAAATGCAATTATTGTCTACATATTGATGCCTTTTTTCAAATTTAGTGGGTGTTCGATACCGTGGTCAAACTACGATATATTATGTTTTGAAATGCACTACACTAAATTAAGGTGTTCGCTTATCCTGTGGTGTGGATTCATCCATACTATCTCGTGGATGAGCCCACACCACAAGTCAATTTTTCATCCACATGTTTTTATCATGGATTGATTCACGTCACTGTAGAATTTTTTATCAATAATGATCCCATGCTTTACATAGTATGTTTTATTCAATTTATCTTACATTTTTATTAATGTTTTCGAACTGTCGTTGATTCGGATGGCTGAACCGTTTGGCTTGGGAACTGTCCAAGCAACCGGTTCCATTTTACCCCAAACTCAGACCCTAGCCAAAACCATTGTATTGGTTAACGACCTGTTGACCCAGGTAATTGAACCGTCAACCCATTTTTAACTCGTTCAATAGTTTTGGATTATTATTATTATTTTAATTAGTTTTTTTATAATTTATTTTTTTTGTCAGAACGAGCCATTCTTTTGAACTAGATGGTCGAATCATCAACCTAGGAACTATCAGCGATTTGCTAACCAAATCAATGTTTTTGGCCTAAATCCGGTTTTGGAGAAAAACGGAACTGGTCACTTGACCGGCTCCTGACTTTTCCGGTCCGACCGTCCAATCTGGTCCAGCTTTGAAAACCATGGAAAAAAGTAATAACATTTAATTGAATAAATGTATATCTTATTATTTATTATTTTACAAGGTTTTTAAAACCAACCCAGAGAACAAACCAATCAGGAGTCTGATTCCCGATCAAACGGTTGGCCCATTTTGATAGAAAAAATAAAAAATAGAAAATGATCAAAACCGTTGAATGTTTTAAACAGTTCAAATGGCTCAACCACATGGGTCAACGGTTTGCTGACCAAATCAACATTTTTTTGGCCAAAATTTGGTTTTGGCAAAAAATGGAACTGGTCACCTAACTGGTTCCCGGTTTTTCTAGTCCAGTCTGGTTTTGAAAACCATGGAAAAAGTAATAACACTTAATTGGATAAATATATATTTTATTATTTATTATTTTACAAGGGTTTTAAAACCGACCCAGAGAATGAATCAGTTAAGGGTCCGATTCCTGGCTTAAACGGTCAACCCATTCTGACAGAAAAAAAAAAAACAAAAATGATCAAAACCGTTGAACGATTCGAATGGTTCAACCGCCCAAGTCAGCAATTTGGTGACCAAATCAACGTTTTTTGGCCAAAATCTGGTTTTGGGAAAAAAATGGAACCGATCAACCGGTTCCTGGTTTTTCCAGTTCGACCGTCCAGTCCGGTTTGGTTTTGAAAACCATGTTATTTTACATAAATGAATAGTAGTAATGTCAAATTGTCAATAACTTCATAAAACAATATTATTAATATTATTAATAATATTTTTATTAATTAATTAGTTTTGAATATTATTTTTATTAATATTATTAATATTGTTAATTATTGCTAACATTATTTTTTTTAATCATTAAATATTAATATTAATAATTATTTTTTAATTATTATTATTACTAATTTTAGTTAATATTAATGTCATTATTTGTTATTAAATATTATTAATATTATTTTTAGTATTATTAATTATTATTAATATTATTTTTATTAATTATTAAATTTTTTGTAACTTATTAATGTTTTTTCTATTATATATATTACTAAAAAATAAAATATTATATTTTAATGATTAACGGCATAGATAATCTCACATGTTGTAGTTGAGATGCATGAATCAAACACATGATGTGGACAGAAATGTGCCACACCTTATAGAATGCTCATTAAAGCGTGGTATGGATCAATACACACATTTTTGTCCATGGTGTAGAACAACTATTCTGTTGGGGTGTGGTGTGTTCTCATCTACACCACACCACACCACCCAATTTCTCATCTCTGTTAGAAAACACTCCCTTATTTACTACATAAAATGCAAAAATTAGACATTTATGTTCAATTGTGTAGATCTCCCATAAAATGTATATGAGATAAATGGAATCAAAAAGTGTGGTATAGACCAGTCCATACTACACGTACAAAATGCCACCGTGAGTGTGGATTGGTCTATTCCACACAATCTATCTACAGTTCAGAACAACTATGGAGTATGGTGTGATGCGGATTGGTCCCTGCCACAGGGTGTGGTGTGGACCAATACACACCCACCAATTTTTCATCCATACTATAAAACACCCCCTATGAACCATTTTACAATCTAGATATTTGCATTCACAGTTATTTGCATCATTTTAAAACATAGCCTTAATATAAAAAAGTACATGTTATAAAAGATTAAAAAATAACACCCACACATTTTGTCTTTAACGCTGGCTTTTCCTTTTCGTCTTTTCGCCAAAAATGTGCTCAAATGAGTACCCTTAAAAGAAATTTAGGGTAAATTAAAGATTGTCTCCTTGTGGGGTACAATTGTGACAATGGCCTACCCTGAACTTTTACATTCCATAAATTTGCTCCAACCCTTAGCATTTTAAATATTTTCGAATCCCCAGACTGCCCTTATATCATTTTATGAGACCATTAAATTATCACAGCTAGATATATTAACCCATTTCTTGTTAATATATCTCTAGGTGGGGTTATTTAATGGAGAGAGATACATAAATGCATTCACTTTTGACTTTTCCATCATTCATTTTAGCAGGCAAACATCCTAATTCCCACATTTTACGGATGTCTTTTATTAGGTCACTTCACATTTTATTTCATTACAGTTGATGGTTATTGTCTAGTCAGTATTCAAACTGTTTAGAATGTGAACATTAATGAAATATCTATTGACGTTTTTCAAATTATTAAAATGTATGGATCACATAAACACTATACACAGCAAAATCTTTTTGGAATCTGAAATATTTCTTATGATACAGGTCAGTGCTTTCGATCCACAGTTGAGTCAGACAGTCAGAATGTTCGGCCCAAGAATTGTTTAGGCAATCGGTTCTATTTTACTTTAAATCTGATTTTTGGTAAAAAATTATTGAACTGGTGAATGATTTGTTGATTAAGGCGGTCAAATCATCTACCCATTTTGACATCTTTTTTGGCTTTTCATAAATTTTCTTTTTATTTTTATTTTTACTTTTTAAGATGAAATGGACTGTCTGTTCAAATCAGATGGTCGAACCATCAACTCAAAATTCAGTGGCCAAAACAGTTCCCATTCTGGATCGGTTTTTAAAACTTTGATAAAGGCAACAAAAGAGTTTTCTAATAAAATACAAGTGGTTGGAGATTGATGAAGTTGTTTTCTATAGGAAGTGTTTCACATTTTATTTATTTTCATTAATTATGTAAATGGGTTATTGTTTCTCTATTTTTCTACCAAATTATATAAAAGAAAGAATTATTTATATTCTAGACAGCAAGGTTCAAAGTGTCGATACATATGATATGCAAAAATTGCGAATTTCATAATCTAGAGAGGGATTTTTTTTTAAGTTTCAAGAATTGAACTATAACATCTCTAGAAAGGGTATTAACCTTTAGGTGGCATCCTTTTTTTGGATTTTATGCAAAAATTGCGAATTTCATAATCTAGAGAGGGATTTTTTTTTTAAGTTTCAAGAATTGAACTATAACATCTCTATAAAGGATATTAATCTTTAGGTGGCATTCTTTTTTTGGATTTTGAGAGGGGTTTAAGTTGGTCAATTGGATTTTGATTCCCATTGACCAAGAAACCTATATTCATTATCCGGGTAAGTGATACCCATCTCCCATGTTCATTTCCCATCTAGGGGAAAGTTGCCAATACTTGGATGGGACAAAAATGCCCCTTTTAATGATGAAATTTTTATGGCTAAGATTGGCATTACCTTACATACATGGAAAATAAAGAACATGGATAAATGCACTTACCTGGGTAAGTCTTTCTAGGAAACACTTATCCAGGTAAGTGCATTTACTTGGATAAGTGATTTACTGAAAAGCAAACGGGACATTAGAAGTAAACAAATGTAAATCTGTACGTACATATTATCAATATTTTGAACCTTGTTACAGAGAAAAAAAGATTTCTGAAGTTGTAGACTAACCCCACAAATTCCCTTTCCCCTACCACAACATCTCACTCAACAAACAGGCCAACCCCACACACCTTGCCTTCCCTGTGCAACATGCCCCTCAACAACCACACTGCTACAAGACCCAACAGCTATGAACATGTGAGTACAAGAATCCTAGACCAGACCAACTGACGTGACCAATAATAACTGGACCGACGAAACACTTTGTTGGCTTGTGCTGTTAAAGTGATTGCTAGCAGTCATGGACTTTGAATTGCTTCTATCAATTGCAAGCACAGAGCATTTCATGAACACCATTACTGTAACAATTTGGTTAAGTGTTCACATCTTCTGCAATCATGGTTCAAAGTATTAATATGTATAAGAGGCAAAATTTTCCATATTTCGAATGGTGGAAACACTCAGGGGGTGTTCAACAATATGGTTGGTTTTGTCTTTTTTTTAAAAAAAAAAAAAAGAAAAGCAAAAATAACTGTATCATCAGAAAAATAATATGATTTTGTTGATGGGGCAATTTTCTTTTTTTAAAAAATGTTTAACCATTGTTTTTTTTTACATTAACCAAAATTAAACTGATACTTTGGTTTTTCAAAAACATCTAACCAATGAATTCAATTGACCGAATTTTTTAATTTTGTTTCCCTGATTCAACTTTTCGGTTTTTGATAAAAACCCCCAGTTTTAGGAATAATTATGTTAGGAGGGTTTCCAACATTCAAACCCATAGAAAACCCCGTATTTATATTTAGACTATGTTTGATTTGAAGGAAAAAATAGGAAAAAATAGAAAAACCTATATAAAGTTTGTAAAGGATTCTCTACCTTTTCCTTCCTTTCCTTACATTTTTCTTGAAACCAAAGGGTAATATACATCGATGCCCTAACACAAACTTGAAATAGGATGCAAGATTTGTGAAGGATTTGAAATTTAATTCAGTGTTGTCAGACGTCCATCGGGTGTTGAATCATTGCGGGTATGGGTTCATCAATCGACCAGGCTGAGCCGACCTGATCTGACCAGGCCGACCTGATACTAGTAGCTCACCAACCGAGGAAGCAATAACTCTTAACCTATTTTACATCAAAATAAACTTGAAATAATAGATATTATGAAGTACTAACACCCGCTAAAACGTGAATTTGGGGGAATTCTGACCAAGTCAATACTTCTAAGAACCGGCATCCCAAGAATGGTTTGAACCGCTGGTCTGAACGGTCCAACCATAATTGACAACTTGATGGTATATCGATATCAAAATTAAGAGGCACCAAAGACGGGTGTGGATGGGAATTCAGATCAGATAGTCACGATATTGTAAGCACGTTTAAAAAAGCATTTAACAGTTGTCAAAATATTTATAGTACTCACTGAATGTGCTTCCTATATTGTACCTACTGGATCTGATCTCGTGGGTGGAGGGACCATCTTAACTTTTGCACTAGTGTAATTTATGCTGAAACAGGACCACCTTATGTGAGGGTTCCTCATCAAATAAAATTTCAAATATAGGTTGGAGAGGGAAAAGTGGGAAACTATACATCCAACACTCAATTTAACCAGTGAATGAGAATAATACTTATCAAAATATTATCAATAAATTAATTAAAATGACTTAATTACTACATTATCATGAATAATATGAATTGAGATTAACTTTAGTAAACCTACAACACTGAAACCAACCTTTATTCATAAATACACATTAATTTGTTGTGGATTCATATTCAATCCAAACCATAAAATAGATCAAATCATCATCATCTTCCAAATTTTATGTCACTCTGTTTTGTTTAATCTATCCATTTATTAAAAATTATGAGCACGTTATCAAGTAGTCTACTTTCTCCTGTTTCTTTCATTTACAAAGTGTGTAAATGGATCAAATATTAGATTCAAATTTGAATTCAGAGGATACTGTCTGCAAGCCTAATTAAGAAGTCGCAGCCATGCTTGTGAAAGTTAGCATAGGAATGACGTGTGTAATTTTGCAACCAATCCAAAAGAATAAAAGTAGAATATAATGGGGTCCACAGTGTATGAAGTGAAGGAAGAGTCCTTTCTGTTTTGGTCCTCCATTAAACCATAATTGAAGGGGTGGTAGGTAATCCAAGAGAACCTCACTTTCCACATTCTTTCTTCTCACTGCCTGCCGACACTTTCATTTACCAAAGTCAAACGTGAATGATACTAATTAAGAATCAAAAAGGAAGAAAGGGGTGGAGAGAGAGAGAGAGAGAGAGAGAGGACCCATTGAACAATTCTTTGTTCTCTTACTTTAAATAAACTGAATTAATGCAAATATACAGATAGTTGTACATCTCTTTGTATAATGTTTTGAATTGCCCTAATGGCCCTGCTCACTCATCCTTTTCAATTCTTCAAATATAAGATGGGCTTAACCTCAAATACCAAACCACACCCAAGCAAGAATAGGTAAAAAAAAAAGGACTGGTCCTACCTAATAACAACATCAATCTCAAGATCTGAAGAAAAATGCCTTCTGTGAGAAGAGAGACCCCAGATGAAATTTAAAGAAAGAAAAAAGATGGAGACAGAGAGAAGCATGGAGAAAGTGAAAAATAAAATTCCTTTCAGGGTACTTCAAATTAAATAAGAGGAATATAGCTTATTACTTGAATTGGAGGAACTTTCTTAACTTCTCCCACCATCCACCAAGGCAAAGGATTGTAACTTCCTCCGTATAACTGCCAATATGGTTTTCCTGCCACAATGCAGAACTGATGGCTAGGACTGAAGGGTCTTTCTTTTTCCACTCTATCTGCTAAACATTTTCTTCTTTGGTCTTTGTCTTTTACTAGCTCATTTGCTCCCCAATTAGATCAAGACCTACAAGGAGAAAGGTAATCCCTTGAAAGAGTAGAAAGTAAAAGTGGATCCCTTGTGCTGATAGAAGGCTGCGAATTGATGCTGTAAGTAGGAGGAAAGCTAGAGCAAGCTCTTTCCTGTAAATCTTGTTCATCTTTTTCCGAGAAGGTGGGGGAGGTGCTTCTTGTTGTTCTTTCAATCTATTGAGCTCAGACAGCTCACTCTCTGAGGCTCCTCTGTGGAGCTGTGGGAGGCTCATTGTCTTCGATTCCCTCTCTGCTGCAGCTAGTAGATCGGACTCAGATGACCTACCTGCCTTCTTGGTGACAATCCACTCATATGAGCTCCCCAATTGGAACAATCCAGATATCATGGCATTGAACTTGGTCACCGACATAGTATTCTCAAAGAGCAGGTAGGGAACAATGAAGGGGAATGATTTTGGAGCCGGGAGGATATTGAGGAATGACATGAAAACAGGGATATAACAGATGACCCACATGGGTAGCTCAGCCTCAGGTACAAACATGGTTAGAGGAAGGATTATGCAAAACAATGTGAAAGAATAGAAAGGGAGGATAAGTTTTCTCAAGAGAAAGAATAGAAGTATTAAGTTTGATTTCTTCCAGAATGATATCTGCAATGTAACAACAGTAATGACCCCTCAGTAATATTCTAACCAATTTGTTCTCTATAGATAGAATTCTCGCTGATATCTAAATGCGGAATCCATGAGTCAGTGAGAACCAAGTCTACCTTTGAAGTTATGATAGCTGGAAGGCACAATCGGAAAAGTTGCATGGGACCTGAATGCCATCTATGTTGCTGCTTCCTGTAAGCTTCATAGGATTCAGGAACTTCACAAAGGACCTGAAAATCAGTTTCATATAAGGTAAGATTGGCAAAAAGTAATAAAAATACTGTTCTGGATTCAATGAGATTAATTATCATTACCTTCACATCATTAAGGAAAATAAATTTCCAACCATTTAGATGAGCACGGACGGCTATGTCCATGTCCTCTACTGTCGTCCTTTCAAGCCAGCCTCCAGAATCCTCCAGCGCTTTGATTCTCCAGACTCCAGCTGTCCCATTGAAACCAAAGAAGTTTAAGAATACACCATTGACCTGCTGCTCCACCTCAAAGTGGAAGCACAGATTAATGTTTTGAAGCCGAGTCAACAAGTTCTCATCCTTGTTTACAAATGCCCATCGGACCTGAACCAATCCCAGTTCAGGATTGTCCTGCAACACAAGGTAAAAGAGATACACTAAATACAAACTCCTAAACTGTGTAATGTGGAACTTGCCAAAATAAGCTATTACAATGCTTATCCACCTTAAAATGTGGAACTGTCTGCTTAAGGAAGTCTGGATTTGGTTGAAAATCTGCATCAAATATTGCAACAAACTCATACCCCTTCACATAATCACAATTCATTGCAGACTTGAGGTTCCCAGCTTTGTAACCAGTTCTAACCAAGCGATGCCGATATATAATGTTTATACCACGTTGGCTCCACTTGGAGACTTCCCCTTTGATTAGCCACTGGATGCTCTCATCATCCGAGTCATCAAGAACTTGGATTAGTAAACATTCTTTCGGCCAATCAAGTTGACAGACAGCAGAGATAGACTGTTCATATACCTGAAGGAGTGCCAATGTTGAGACTTATCAATTGAAACTAGTAAACATAAATGTTAAGGAAGTCCCTAGGTTTGCTCTAATTTCTACTGCCATGGTTGCTTGTTACATATATTGAAGACTTTCATTTGGACATTGTGCTTAACTAGCAGATTTGAAAGCGTAAGCGAGTGAGAATTATGAGAAGTAGTGAAAGGGAAAAATAATGCGGACTAGCTTGTTACCTCTCTCTCATTACACATTGGAATCTGAACAAGAACCATGGGGTACTCGTAGCCAGATCCCTCAACATCCTCTGTCTTGAATGGATCCCCTTTAATCCTTGGCCTAATCTTCTTGTATTTGATCCAGAAGCACCCAAGACACAAAATCATCCTGTCCAAAGACTGGATTATGAAGAGGGCAACACAGAAGCTTGAAAGAGTTTGAATTAGGGGTGCAATGTAGTCTGCTCGGAACTCCAACCAGGCAACATACACCATGTGTAGCCAACCCTGGATCTCTGAGGTATGGGGGATGTGCAAATTAGAGCTCCGGAAATAATGCCAACCATTGAAGTGAGCAACCACCTCGAAAGCCAGAGTTGCCAAGGAGAGTGCCAAGAAGCCTCGAATGAATCTGAACAGCACCCTCCCCTTCTCCAGCTTCTCACTTTCCATGGCAACTCCCTGCCTGAAAATCAACCTTTTCTTGATAGTCCCAAGCAACGCCCACAGGACATTTGCAAGCCAGGCAACACAACCAGCAGCTCGATGGGCCTTGAGAAGAAGGACCCATGTGAATTGCTTCGCGTTCTTACCACGGTCCTTGTCGACCGGCCGGAATGCAGCATCTGGACCATCAATCTCTAGAAGTGAGTAGTTGGGGTTCTCCATTGTGACAACAACTGGAGTTCCCTTCCGAGTCTCCTTCACCCACCAAGCAGAAAAATCCAAGCTCGGAGCCATTTCCCCCTCTGGAGGATTAGATTCACAATAGAAAAACTTGTTCCAAATCCAAGAAACAGAGCCGTATAACCTCAAGAAATCTTCACAATCCAGAAAAAATAACTATAGCCAAAAAAAAAAAACAAAAATGAAAAGAAACGAAGTATAAACAAAAGCCCACTAGCAAGAACAACCAGACCAGGTGAACAGTAGATAACACTCAACCTTTAAGAGACAACCCAGCTTAGGGTTTTGGATGTTGAACAGAATTAAAGTTGCAGAAGAGGAAGACGACGAGCTAAATAGGATCAATGATTAAAAAAAAAATGATAAAAAAAAACTAAAGAAATGGGCTGAGGGGAATAGTTGCAGACAATGCAGATCCCAAATGTCTCGATCTTCACCAAATTTGAGCTCAAAAAGTGACGTCTCCCTCCATTTCAGCTAGTTCCCTCCTGTAAATATTGATTTGAGTGCTTAAAACCAGCTCAGTGTGATTATTAAAAAAACATTTAACAGACAAGGAAGAAAATTAACAACTAAAGGTCATTTTCTTTTTTTATTTAATCAACCGGTAATACAAGAGAATATTCTTTTACTTCTTTCATGTTAAAACAGTGTAAAGAATAACACCAAATTTCATAAGGACGGACCAGTAATCACTCTGTCAAAACTGCAAATAACAACCCACGTAAACACCAAAAGCACAAGTCTCTGCGTAGAACATTTTGTTGAAGATTTTCCGATATTAGACCCCAAAAAGCACCATTAATGGGTATTTTAGTTAACAACTGGTTTTTTATTTATTAATGAGACCATTGATTAACTGCCATTGACATCTAGATAGCATTAATGATCTGCAGAAAAACAAGTTTAATTTAACTATTATGTCGCCGATCAAAATAATAGTTTCAGTATTCCTCTCAATTCCTCGGCATCTCCCAAGTGATTTGAGCACATCCCATTTTTGATACGTGAAAACCCCAAATGATTATTAAATAATATATATGTTAAAAGACAAAAGGTACCCTTCATACTTTGACTTTTATGGTAATGAACAGTAGAACTTTTTGTCCTAGTGTAACCCGGTTGGTTAAAATGTGACTAAGTCCAAATCACTCTCCAATTAAGAAGTGCTGGTTTATTATGTGCATTTTAGTTCATGTAGAGAAGACTCAACACTCAAGGATGTAAAAGTCTTAAAAGTGACTGAAATGTATTGTTTTGTTTCTAACTGGATAAAACAGTTATTTATTAAACATTGAATGACTTATTTCTTTCTTCGGCAAGTATATAAAATAATTTAATGAAAAAATTTTGAGTGCATAAATAACCAATACTTCTTTGCTTTCCACCTTAACATTCTTTTCATCGTCTTCATTATCATCATCAGCCTTGCTCCAATTATAGCGGAATATTTGGCTCCTACCCGGTTGGAGGAAATGCGTCCAACCAACTGCTTTGTACATGTTGATTTGATTTTAGGGTCTCGGGGTTAGAGGTTAGAGGCATTGGGATTTAAATATAAAAATCAAAGAGGTGGTTTGAGACTTTTGTTTGACCATGGTAGGAGCCAAGTAAAGCTCCCTCCCCCAGCTATATATGGGTCCGTATCCGTTACATTAACATCATTCTATCATTCCGATGACGGTAGATTTGGCCCTCCAGTGAAATTGTGACACGTGGTACCTCGTGACAACTAGGAAAATACCCAGCCAACAAACTTACGAAGTTGGTGACCCACCCGGGCACTAGTCTGGCCGGCCTGGCGTGACCTGCGCGCGGCCTGACGTGCGCCTGCGCGACCTGTCCGCGGCCTGATGCACGCCTGCGCGACCTGCGCGAACTGCGCGCGGCCTAGCGCGCGACCTGCACGAACTGCGCACGACCTGCGCGAACTACGTGCGACGTGCAGCCTGCACGGCCTGGCCGACCTGGACCAGCCTAGCGCATGATCCGGCCAAGGCGCCCACCGACGAACCTGGCCCAGACACTGACCCGCCGACTAACACAGGCGCTAGCTTGACGACCTGGTCTAGACACTGACCCGCCAACTGACACAGGCGCCGACCTGACGACCTGGCCTAGACACTGACCCGCCGACTGACGCAGGAACCCCTATGACAACCCGGCCCAGGCGCTGACCTGGCCGCCTGACACAAGCGCTAGCCTGACAACCTCGAGGAATTCACCACCGTACCCCGGTTCTGACAGGATGCGACGAGTCTTACCATTTGGAGGCTTTTCACCCACCTAATCCGCGAGGACTCCAGTATATAAAGACCTCACCCCCCAAAGGGGAGGGGGAGGAAAAAAGGGAAGTAACCCCTGCTCTCTAGCTCTCTCATATTATCTTCAAAGCTCTCTACAATAAGAGTGCTAACTTAAGCGTCGGAGAGCCCCCACCGGGAGAATACCCCCGGGATCTCTGATTCAGTTCTCGCAGGTCCTTCAGCTCCCGCCGCCTACAAAGAGGAGGAAAAGATGAAGTTCTCGCAGGTCCCTCAGCTCCCACGGCCTAAAAAGGAAAGAAGACCACCTCATGCTGAGGGCAGTCGGATTGCGCCGCACCAGGGAGCTCCAGCATTCTCTAAGTCATCGGCCGCCTAGTAGGCAATTTGCCACCGAGCAGCTCGTCACCGGGCAGTTCGCCACCAGGCAGTTTGCCACCGAGCGGCTCGCCACCGGGCAGTTCGCCACCAGGCAGTTCGCCACCAAGCAGCTCGCCACCGGGCAGTTCGCCACCAGGCAGTTCGCCACCGGGCAGTTTGCCACCAAGCAGTTCGCCACCAGGCAGCTCGCCACCAGGCAGCTTGCCACTAGGCAGCTCGCCACCAGACAGTTCACCACCGGGCAGTTCGCCACCAGGCAGTTCGCCACCAGGCAGTTCTCCACCGAGCAGTTCGCCAGTAGGCAGTTCACTACCAAGTAGCTCATCACTAAGGCACGCCACCACCAAGTCAAATAACGAGGTACTTAGCCAAAAAATTTTACATCACAAAACATTGGTACGTGGCCGAAAACGGTTACATCACATTCCATTTTAATGAATAAGGGCTTATTTGTTTCACAATAAATGGGGTCTGGAATTGGAATTGGAAACCATTTCAATTTCAACAATTTGATTGGGCAGAATTGCAATCCCATTCCCAATCCTAGGAGTGGGTTTGACCCGAGCCAAATATTTGGCTATTTGAGCTTGGCTCACTAAAATTGTGTTAGATTCGAGTTCGATTCAAGCTAGTGATTTGAGTTCAAGCTCAGCTTGATTCAAAGCTCACAAATTCAAGCTCAAATTCAAGCTAATTTTTTTTCTAAAAGATAAAAAGTATACATATAAAAATATTTTTTTATTTTACATACAAAAAATAAAAAATTATAAAAATCATTTATTATTATACATATGAATAATATATATATATATATATATATATATATATATATATAAATAATGTTTTTATTTTACACACAAAAAATAAGAATTATAAAAATTATTTACCGTTATACATAAAAAATAAAAATATTATTATATAATAAAAATTATTTATTATATGCATTTATATATGTAAATGTATATGTATATAATAAAAATTATTTATTTATTATACTAGGCTCGCGAGCCTCACCAGCCGAGCCCGAATAGCTCGTGAGAAGCTTGGCTCGTGGCTACCCCTAGCCAATCCTGTTGGAATGGCATTCTCCCATTTGAGAGCATGGCGATTCACTCCCCCTCCCTGAAATCCTATTCTACCTTATTCCAACTTTAATTCTAATTCATATCTGAACCAAACAAACTATAAGGAGTAGACCATTCAAATTCTGATTTCAATGCTTAGTTTTGAAAGAGTACAAATACAAATATGTACAGTACAATTATATACACAACAATACAAAATATAAGGTTCTGCACTCTACATATTTGTATTTGTACTTCCAAACTGAGCCCAAGGGATTTTGGTTCTGATTGTGAATGCAAACCAAATGACGCTGAGTTATTAAGGATGTGTTGTGGGCGCTCCTAATTAATGGCTGAAGCTAAAATTGGGTTGGTTATTATTTAACCATACCTACAAATATGTTATTATTTAATTATGCTATTCATAAAAACACAAAGCAATAAGCTCAGTTCAACCACTTCAGCTATTATCAAATGGACCCTAAGACCAAGAACAAAAGGAGTGGCTGAAGTGTATATCTTGGTTGCTTTATATACTATATACAAATAAGTTATTAACATAATCAGTTACTAAAATCATATATCAATACGACATTAGTTTTCCATAATTTTCTATGTAAATAACATAAAATTGATCAGTAATTCATTAAGCGTGCTGAATAAATAAGAAGAATTGTTATGCTTTTTTTTTATATTTTTAGTATAAAATTTCCATTAAATCAGCCATGAACAAAAGATTGGAATGAGATCACTGAGGTTATTAAGAAGGAAATTATTTCACATTTTGAAGAAATGAAGTAATTAACAAGTTTTCTTGGCAATAGAAAGTTGCCCCATTTTCTCTTGTAAGTAAAAATGATTCCATTTTATAAGAGGATAATGTGAGATCAAAGCTATGGAAAACTAAAATGAAATGATTTTATCATATTGTATCCAAACAACTTGGCAATCAGTGGATAAATTAGTGGTTCACTTTGAAAGAGACCACCCACTTGATATTTTATGCATATACATAACTGCATACATGGCTGGTTCTCAGCATACTAGTTGTCCATCCAATGTGTCAATTCTTAGGGAACAATGCACAAACAAAAGTACAGCATCGATTCTTATAAATCACTATTACAAAAATGCTTTCATTTTTACCTTTCTCAAGAGAAGACTTTCTTTCTTTTCCTTTTCCAAGGGCAAAATGAATTTGTAATTGCTCTAAAGGATGTTAGAAAACATGAAACCACACAAAATGGAGGAAAAGATATCCTCCTCAATGGGAAATTGAAATCAATGAGGAAATGATAACCATATCTGGACAATTGCTTTGTATTCCATGACAAAGCAATTAAAGACCAAAAGAGAATTTGCTTGCTAATTGTTCTTTAGATCGATTTTCTTTTGAAAGTAAGAATGAAACCTTTTGCTTTTTCTAGTAGTTTCTTTTAAAATTCTTTATGCAAACAACTTTGAAAAAAAAGCATGAATCCTAGCTATTGCTATTTGTATATTGCAAAAATGTATTTAAATACTTTTAGAAGTAAAAATAACATAAAAAAGTTGCACCTTGTTTTAAAGCAAGAATCTAGCTAAATACAACCAATCATTTCTACATTTCTTGCCTTATCAAAATTATTGTTATTGTTGACCTTGATTATAATGCTGCTATAGTTAATTTTCTTTAATAGGCATCAGTTTTATTAGTTTTTATTAAATATGATGACTGCTGGTTAGGGCAGATTATATATATACTTTTTAAATCAACACGTAACCCTATTGAACATTTCAACATGTAAATGCCTAAATGGGCGATACGATTGTAACCACCTGTTAGTGGCTTATCGAAGTGTCATATAATCCCCTCTTTTGGTCATGAGAAATGGTGTTGTAAATTAATGATAATAGTTCATTAAATAGGCAACCCTCTTTTCTAAATTGGCCATATCTCTAGTGGGGTCTGTATGAAATACTCATCTGGTAAGTTATTTGATTAAAAAGAGAGGAAAACCCTAACAAAAGGGTAACCCATTGTAACCAATACATCCGATATGTTGGTAGAGGTGTATTAAGCAGTATTGATTGTTTTATTTTTAGTTTTTTTTTTTCAAATCCGGTTCAGAGGGATTGGTTTAAGGTTCATTCACTCTCTGAACCAGTCAAAACCCCGATATACTCTCTGTAGGGGCGTATTGGAAAGCTCCCAATACAATATATATCGACCGATACATGTAAATTTTTTAATCTTGATTGTAACCTGGTCATTTATAGAATCTATATTACTAACTTAGATAGCCCATCCATCCATTGGTTTGAGAATTGGAATGGACTTCATAGTTAAGTCAGACCCATTCTAGTTCAACGATGATTAAGTAGCTTTGACAGATTTTGGGTTAAACCAAGTATCAGACCCTTTTTTCGGTTCAATGTCTAGTCTTGTTTTCAAAACATTGCAATAGCATGAGATGTCTCATAATGATCTAATTCATCATTTTTCACACATATTTTCTAATTTTAATTTTTATTTGTCAAATAAATGTGATTTGTGGTGTTCACGGTTTGGTTAATCAAACTGTAAGCCTTTTTTTAAAACCGTACTGATGGTACTGATTTTTGGAAAATCGGTAACCAAAACCAAACTGAAGTCAATCAGTTGACTGGTCGATCGGTTCGGTTAACCACTGGTACAGTTCATCAGTTTTTTGGCTTTTTGAATTTCATAGTCTTATATATAATAAATATAAAATAATATATTATAAATAATAAATATATAATACATATATTCATTTATAATATATATAAATAATATAAAATATATATAATATTCATAAATATAATATATATATATATATATATATATATCGGCCAGTTCAGTTAATTGCCTGTTTTTATATTGATTAATCAAAACCAAACCAATACTTATGGTTTTTTAAAATATTAAACCAAAACCAAACCAATCAATTCAGTTAACTAGAATTTTTGGTTTGATTTGATCGATTCGGTTCGGTTTTTCTTACTCACACCTAGATTTGTCTTCAGATAGTTAATGGCCAAGGAAGACAACTCTTTCATAGCAACAATAGGGGATTTTTGGATGGCTCAACAGGCTGGGCATTCGGAATGGTGGGCTCTTATTCATGCACTTTGTCGAGTTCATGCTCTTGGGATCTGTAAAGTTCAATTTTCATGGATGCCTAATGCATAGTTAAAATGCTGAGCACCAATGGTCAGGTAAGATGGGGTGAACAAACCTTTTATGAAAATGTGAGATACCTTGTGTATCTTTTTGATTTCTACCAGTTTGTATATGTTCCTAAACAACATAACGTTTTAATATATAACATGGCATTCAAGGCTAGAATAGAGAAAAAGATAATATATTTGTAAGGTTTTTATGTGATCAAAGAATTTCCCTTTTGGCCAAAAGAAAAGAGAATCAAATGGGTAAATAAGTTAATAAAGCTAATACTTAAATTCCCTTTTGCACACTAGTTGAGTGAGGAGAAGATTTTTGGGTAAATTATAGCCTGTACTTTGGGGTAGTGATAGATAGGTATCATGAACTTCCAATTGTAATTTTTGAGTATTTTCAACTCTCAAAAATAGACACTTGGGTCTATCTGTTAGTATTCTGTCAGTTAAATATTACATAATGTAAAAAATATCATTTTTGTGTATTTTTCAGATTATTCGGAAAGTAAAATCATCACCAAAGAGTGCTATCGTTAGAAAATTTAAATATATTATTTGCTATTCATGTGAGAACGGCATCATGGGGAGACATTTGATTACTTAAGAATGATCTCACAAATACATGAAAAGGATATTTTTGACATTATATAATGTTTAATTGACGGAATACTAGCGCATATCAACCCAAGTATCTATTTTTGAAAATTCAAAGCATTCAAGTGTAACAATTAAAAATTCAGGATATCTATTTGTTACTACCCCAAAGTACAGGGTACCTATCTGTAATTTACCCAAAATTTTTGAATCAACAAAAGTTCCTTGCATTGAGCACTTGGCTATTAGATTGAAATCTCCTCGATGGCTACACTAAGACTGGTTGAGCTGGATTACACCATAGCATCCAAACTCAATGGTACATCAAACCAAGCTATGCCAAGCATCCAGCCCAGCCAAGCCTGATCTTGAATATGTGTGTTTGTGTATTATATATTATATTATATTATTTAAATAATATTATAATATATTATATATTATATATGTCACATGATATAAAATATTATACCTTTGTTCTACAAGAGAAAAACTGATTTTCTATAATGAAAATATTGAATACAACATATTTTCCTCGGTGCACACTATTTAACAAGAAGCTTTTCACGCTAATTATACTCAGCTCTCTCTCTCTCTCTATATATATATATATATTAGTTTTCTTTTTAAGTAATTAATTTATTGTAGTTAGGGGTGTCAATTAGACTGGATTTAAACCAATATAAATATGATACAGACAGATCAGGTCCAATCCAATCTAATAAATATTTTGGACCGAATTGGTCTAATCCAATATGTCTTGTGGTCCAGGTCCAATCCAATCTAATAAATATTTTGGAATGAATTGGTATAGTCCAATATGTCTTGTGGTATGTCCAATCCATCCAAATTGATTTTGGACTAGACGGGGATCAATCCAAAACCAGTCCATTGACACCCTTAATTATAGCCCATAAACCTGGAGTGTGGGCCCAAATATGACCTTTATCATAGGTGCTATTCTAAGCTCAGCCTAGACCCAACCTATCCTGGCCTATCACCCCCAAAATCTAAGTGTTGTGACTTGGGGATATCGCACTCTGGCCTATCCCCGATCCCCGTGGGGATTTGCCCAAATGGGGTGGCGATGGGAATGATTTCCCCCCTCCCCCCTGCCCCCGTGAGGACGATGATGGGGAAATTTTCATCCCTGTTAGTGAGGACGGGGCGGGGACAGGGAGAGCATTCCCCGCCCGTGGGATCCCCACTAATATATATGTATATATGTATGTATATATATGTACACATACGTCTATATATTAATGTTTTAAAAATATGGTTGAATATGTTTGAATATTTTTTAATAGATTGTAAATTTTAATTATTTTATTTTTATTTTTGAAATAAAACAAAAAACAAAAATAAAATTATTAACATTATAAAAAATTACGGGGAATGGAAATCCCCTGGGGATGGGGATGGGGATAACCTTGTCCCCGTTAGCGGGGATGGGGACGGGGACGGGGATGGGAAGAGGTTCCCCGTCCCCACCCCGCCCCGTTGCCATTCCTACATGTGGTTGGGATAAAGCTTAAATGATGATGGTGAAACATGAAAGGCCCGTTTGGCACATCTTTCCGTGTGGTCTTTCGGCTGTTTACAACCTAGGAAAACCGAAGTTCGGTCTATTCCTGTTTGACTCGCAGAAGACCTAGCCGCCAAAAGACAAAGTGCCTAAAAGATGCGAGAAGCCCATTTTGGGCTGATTTCGAAAAGCTTCAAATGAAGCTTTCCTCATCTTTCATGTTTTAATCTTACAAGGAAAGACGCATAAAAAGATATGTATCTACTAAACATGCTTTGGGCTACTCAAATCTTCATACAAAAGCTTAATACATCTTTTACATGTTAAAACTACCAAAAGATTTTTCCAAAAAAATACACCAAACAGGCCCGAAGTCATTCTCTTTGCCTAAGACCCGCCGTGGTGGGAGCGGATGCTACATACCAAAATTTGAATTTGGAACCATTAATAGTCAAAATGTCAAATTTAAATTCAACCATATCAGTTAAATTTTGGTCGAACTAGAATTAGATTTGGATATCATGTTGATAAATTATATTAAATATTATAAAATGGTCAAAATATTACATTCTTTTACAAAATGAATTTCTATATATATTATTAATAATATAAATTAAAAGTAACTTCCATGAAACTTGAGACTTGATTTTATGAGCCTTTAATGAAATTTATTTTTATTAATTCCAACATCTAATTTCAATTTCAATAAATAATAATAATACCCGGTGCAAATATGCAATCGACTGAATATGGTTTGAGAAAGGAAAACCAACTTTTTGATGAGAAATCTGGATCATACAATTCATTTGTAGAGTAAAACAATTGGATGGTCACGATCCACTGAGAAGATAAGAAGAATACGATGGCACCGTGGGCGTCGCATAACTAAGCCATTCGACGAGTTCCAAAAAGGCCAAAGCACACTTATAAGTTATAATCGTCGAGAAAATGGCGATTAAATAGGCGGGAAGGTCACCGACAGTTTGACAAGCGGTGACCAGCATTCTCCAATCCATGCGCATGCTAAAACCAGGCGGTTTTACAACGAAAGCAAGTGGTTTTAAATAAAAAATACTGCCACGTGCATGAAGTCTCAACCGTTTATCTCTTCGAAAGTTAAGGCATCCGTACGGCACCGACCACAGCACACTACAGCTGTATATTGGGAATATCTTCTGTAAGAAATAGACTCTCTTTTTTTTTTTTCTTTTTTTATATTTAACAGAATAAGTTGGTTAATTGGGAATAGGGATGACAATTTTCTCCATTTTTTCATGTTTGTAGGGTACATTTTGAATGGGACGGACATGGAGATGATTTTTCCCTGCGAGGATGGAGATGGAAAAAAGTTTTATCCCCGTTAGCAGAGATGGGGTGGGGACGGGGAGAGCACTCCCTATCTCTCAGGGACCTCGATCCCTGCCCCGTGGGATCCCACTAATATATATGTATATATGTATATATGTATGCATATATGTACACATATGTATGCGTATATGTACACATATATCTATATATTAATATTTTTAAAAATATGGTTGAATGTTTGAATCTTTTCTAATAGGATTATAAATTTTAATTATTTTTATTTTTATTTTTTAAATAAAATAAAAGACAAAAACAAAATGGTTAACATTATACAAAATCACGGGGAATGGGGATTCTTGTGGGGATGAGTATGGTGTTAACCTTATCCCCGTTAGCGGGGATAGGGACGGGAATGGGGATGGGGATTTTTGTACGAAAGGGAATGGAGAGAGGCTCCCCATCCCACCCGGTTGCCATTCCTACTAAGGGGGTGTTCCTTTTTTGGATTTTGATGAGGGGGGAGGGGGAAATTGGTTAATGGGATTTTGATTTCCATTAACCAAGAAACTCATGTTCTTTTTTCAGATTTATGTAGGGATTAAAGAAAGTTTATTTTCATGAGTATCACTTACCCCCCATCTCCTACGTGGGTAAATAACTTTTCCATATGGGGAAAAATTGCCAACACTTGAATGGAACAAAAATATTCATTTTAATAATTGAATTTTATAGCTAAAATGGTCATTGCCTTATTTATATGAGGTGGGTAAATAACTTTTCCATATGGGAAAAAATTACCAACACTTGAGTGGGACAAAAATATCCATTTTAATAATTGAATTTTATGACTAAAATGGTCATTACCTTATTTATATGGGAAATAAAAAAACATAGATAAATGTACTTACCCAAATAAGTCTTTTTTAAAACATATTTACCTGGATAAATGTATTTATCCAAATAAATAATTAATCGTAAAACGAAGAGGGCCTAATAAGTAATAACAAGTGATGATGATTCCGGAGATTATTTATTACAAGGTAAGTGATAAGGAGGGTTAATAAGCAATTTATTCGTGCTAACATAATGTTACTCCTTTCTATTTTTCTCTTTATTTATTTATTTATTTATTTATTTATGTATTGCTGCTAAAGTTTCATCCAAAACAAGAGAAAGTGTTAGATTGAAAGGACAAAAGTACCCTCGATTAACTATTATAACATAAGGTGGTTTTCGTCATTTCAACTAAGGATGTGCTGTTTTAGCAAAAAATTGAGTATGCCGTGTGCCCAAATCAGCACCGTTGGGCTTCCCTGGAATTAAGCTTGTTTGCTAGCTACTGTTGCTACCAAGTGAGAGTCCACTGAGTTGCTTAAACCGCAAAAGAGGACACCTATCAACTCTCCACTTGGAACTTTTCTTTGCCCGATGAACTATAAAATTTTCGGATGCCTAAAACTCTTCCTAGCTATTCAAATTTCTATAATTAATTAACACTTTACCTAAAACCTCTTGCCTCGTGGAAAAGTAGCCTTCAATGAAGACTCAAATTGTAGTATGTGAAGAAGGGATCAGACGATAGATGCATAACACTCTCAGGGGCCAAGACCCTGCAGAGCCAAGATTATGATTGGGCAATGACCCTTATCCGTTTATACCAAACCCTAGCTACGCTTTTCCGTCCCACAAGCTATCACATGGAGACGGGATCTGGTCCATATACACAGGGCGCCTCACACCGACCTCAGAGGCACATCCCACCATGGAGTTCAAATCAGCTCTCACAAGATAGTTTCCCACAACATTCTATAACATATTTCCGCTATGTATTGGGAACATCTCCCGATGATAATATCAGAAATAATGAGACATCATCAGGAGATATTTCCAATACACACCAGGGATGTGTCATGGGACATTATGGGAAACTATTTAGTAGGGGGCTGATTTCAACTCCCCACTATGCATTGGGAACATTTACCGTAGTTATACATTATTATTCACAGGAGATGTTACCAATGCATGGTGAGATGTGCCTGTGTATGGTCAATATGTGGCACCTTGTGTGAGGAGCAGATCCCAATTCTGTCACATGTTACATATCCAAAAGGCCCATAGTGGGACCATTCAATTATGTGGGCTCACATAAATTTCCCACATGGCAAGTTTTAGGAATTTCAATAAGTTGGGTTTGGGGAGAGTTCAGATCTTCTACCCAAGGTTCAAAGTATTGACAAGTATCGGTCTGTATCTAATGATACATATCGTTTTGGAGCTTCCCATATTGCCCCTACAGAGGGTGTATTGGGGTTTTGACCAGTCCAAGGGGTGGAGGAGCCTTAAACCGCCCCCCTGAATTGATTTTGAAAAAAAATGAAAAAAAAACAAAAGAAAACACTATTGATATTGCCCGATATGCCCCTATTGGCATATCGGGCATATCGATATTTAGAACCTTGCTTCTACCAATTAGATGCTTCCAACATGCCCCAACGAGCCACTACAACTGCATATTGAGAACATCTCCCAACCAGCCACTGCAACATGTTTCCAACATAAGGCTACAATGGTTTTTTAGGACGAGGTTGGGAGTGTTTTATTGGTAGCAAAATCCTACCAGGTTTGGAACAGATTTACCTTCACCCTAGCTGAACCTTTTAGGGGGTGTTTGTATTTTGGATTTTGAGAGGGGAAAAGTTGGTCGATAAGATTTTGGTTTCCATTGACCGAAACACCCATGTTTTTTTTTTTTCAGATTTATGTGGAGATTAGGGAAAATTTTATTTTCTTGGGTGATACCTATCTCCCCTGTGGATGTGGGTAAATAACTTTCCACTTGGAGAAAATTTGTCAACACTTCGATGAGACAAAAGTACCCCTTTCAATAATGGATTTTTATGGTTAAAATAGTCATTATCTTATTTACTTAGGAAATAAAAGAACCAGGGAGTAAGTGTTTTTAGTTGTCAACACACTTAGATGGAACAAAAATGCCTTTTTTTAATAATGGATTTTTATGGCTAAAATTATCATTGTTTTATTTACCTGAAAAAAAAAACATGGATAAATGCACTTACCCCTTGTGTAAGTAAGTTTCCAAAAAGTGAATGAGACCTTAATAATTCCATTTGAGCCTGATCCAACCCAGATAAATAACAAAATTTCCAAATGCGACCCAACCTTACTGGGTTAAACCCATTATTGACCCAGCCCAACCCATTGTCTTTGAATTAATTTTTTTTGGGTTCGACTATGATATGGAAAAGATATGATATCTAAAATTCTTCTGACCAATCAAGTGGAATTATAAACATGATAGTCAATTAGGTGTTATTTATCAAAATCATGGGTGGGTTTTGATTGGTCAAAACTCTTCCCATACCATATCTTTTCCACATCATAGATTTTCCCAATTTTTTTATAATGCATTTTAAAAGTTTAACAAAAACCAATTTAAGTCAGAAATTGATTTATATGTTTCAACTTTCAAGGTGCCATTTCTTGCATAGTGGAAGAAGAAAAAAAAATCAAAAGAAATATAAAAAGAAATTCTGACCTTTAAAATTATTTGGGATTAGAAGACATACTGAATGTAAAAATACCCTCTATACCTACAGTGCTATCATGGCCCGACGGGTGGATTAACGAAACCTAAAATTAAAACCCGACTTACCAACAGAAAAATCAAAACCCTAACCAACCCTACACTTAAACTTGACCCCATCCCGACCCTAACCAGGTCTACCGTTTAACCCATTAACATCTTTAGTCAATTAGCACAATGTTTTAAAAACTGACTCAAAATCGGAATCACTTTGACCACTAGTTTCTGGATCAGCAGTTTGATCGACAATTTAATTCAAATGGATGGTCTGTTTAAATTAAAAATATAAAATAAAACAAAGAAACAGCCAAAATCGTTGTTTTGTGACAATTGAATGATGATTCAACCACTCGGGTCAATGAACCAATGATTATATCAATAATAGTTTTTGGCAAAAGACCAAATCAGAGGTGAAATGAAATCAGTTGTCTGAACGGTTTTCATGTTGAAAGGTCTGACTGTCTGAGTCAATAACGGTTCAAAAACTATGGTTTAATACTTTAGTATTAGAGGTACTGTAGCTCTGCTCCCAACCTATTGAGTTTTGACTTAACACGGTTTATTGATGAATTGAGATCTACTCCTCACAGAGCATATCTCACACCAATCTCACAATTATATCTCACCCTGAATTTGGAAACTTCTCCCTATAAATAATAAATGCAAGTATGGGAGATGTTCCTAGTATGCAGCCAGAACAAGCGAGGTCAGCGTAAGGTGAGGAGCAGATCCGGACTTTCATTGGTTCAATACCGTCCAGCTTTCATTTGGAAAGTATATATTCAAACACTATAGAGATATATTTTAAATAATTTTAGCTCCCCACCGACACCGTAGGGTCACGTTATGCATGACACCTTCTAAGCAAATGGGTCGGACTACTTGTGACGAGGATAAAAAGTTATCAAATACCCATTTAACGCCACGTGGACTTCAAAGCAACGAAAATTAGAAAATAAAAATAAAAATAAAACAAAGAAAGTTCATGGATGGTAGGGCTGGGGCTCCCTATGCTTGTGGTTGTGAATCTTGTGACTCAGATAATTGCTGTGTTTATAATTTAATATAGGAGGGTGAGCTTCTTGTGGGTTAAATAAAAGTTATTCCCTAGTTGATTGGGTCGTAGTGCTCCGGCTGTATTGCTTTAAAAAATAATTGGTCATTTCAACCGTTTGATCAGGACCCATCAATGGGCTATTGCATCATCTATTGGGACATGCAAATGGGACCCACTGAATAATACAAACTACACCATTGGATATTTGAGCAGATTTCATCTCCTTAATTAATTCTTTCCCTGTCTTAGGGGTCTTACTACAGTGCCTTTTGTTCAGAGAGAGAGAGAGACCCACAAAAGAATTGCAAAAAATGGCCAATGGACAGCTAAACTTAAGGATCTCATGTGCAAATAAGAAATACAGAGATGTTAATAGTTTCAACTTTCAATAATTGAGATTCATCCATTTGTCTATTCCAAATCTTACACTTACAGATTGATTAATCTTCTCACATAAAAATAAATCAAATTGATGATAATGCAGGAAGATGGGCTCCACTTAAAATTTTAGGGTTTCTTTTTTCTTTGATATCTAAGCATATTCCAACCACACCATGTGAGCTGAGATCACCATGAGACGAAGTACAAACAAACACATTGGCCTTGAAGATAAGCTCATGAGTAGAAGGTGTCTCATTCATTTACCAGCCTTTGTTTCTGAGTTCCTCTTCACAAAGTAAAGAAAGAAATGGTAAATATCCACTTTTGGAGAAAAAAAAGGTGATCTCGTTATCAAACTAGAGATATTAAAAACTGGGCCAATCTAAATATTCTATTATTTGTTTAGGTTACATTAAGATGTCAAACCCAAAGAATATTTTCCATTTGGGTGAAGAGACTTGATTCCAATTGGTTACAGTTTTATAGGCACAGAGGAGTTTTCTTGAGCTATCTTCTCTCTTCAAGAGTGTGAAATGGACAATGATTTAGAAGCTTCATCACTAATCTAACACCTTTGAACTTGGAACTTAAGCCATTTTATTGAAAAACCAGGCTTTTTGACTTGATAGACATGGGCTACAAGTCATATTATTGGGCCACATATGATGTGGGGAAGCTTAGATTGTTAACTAAAAGTGATCCAACTCAGCTCCATTAGACAACAGCTTCATTGTAATTTGAGTCTACATAATCTCCAACACTCTATATGGGCTGGTCGTTATTTGTTAAGCATCCTTCTATGTGAAGATCCAAATTCTTAATTGTTGGGGTGATATAGACTTCTGACCCAAAACAATTTGCCTTGCCGGATTTTCTTGTTTGCTTTCACTTTTCAAAAGTCATGTGCGCATGTTAAGCCTTTCATCAAGGCAAATTTAAGGCCAAATTGAAGCTTGCATCTCTCTCTCTCCCCTATATGTATATGCACGTGTAGAGAGAGAGAGAGAGAGATTGGAATAATTTCTATATAGTAGCTATCAATGTCCCCCTTCATATCTTCTTACCCTAAAAGTCAGCTCAATGGGTCTAGGGCTGGGGCCTGTCAACCGGTCAGTCAGAGCCAACAGACCCTAATCAAAACCCAATTATATAGGGTTTTTGGGTCTGCATTATGTGTCCCGGACTCCCTTTTACAATTGGGTCGGGATTGGTTTTGGTTGTACCAAACCAATTGAGATCCAAACTGACTTTCATGGTCCAAAGTATCCATAGACTTTCAGGTCAGAACCGGGTCTTCTCTGATCCATTCCAGACAGCACAAATTGTGAACCAGATGGGCCGAACGAGCTACAAGCAAAGCAACTGGGGCCCAAGTGATGCTACAAGAATTGAAAAGCGGGCCATTGAAGGCCAGCAATGCAGAGGTCCAGCTTAGGCCCAAGTTCGGCCCCACTTTTTTTTGGGCTTGGGCATTTTCATAATAATGGGCCTTCCTGGACATACCCACCAAAATGGATGAAGATTTATAACATATAAGAATTCCCCAGCTCCCATGAACATCCATCTGCCATTTAAACATTGAGTGGAGCCCAGCTTCATGTCTATCCAGAGCTATACGTCCATGGTAGGCCCACTGACAGAACTATGCATTCATGAGAGCTAGACTGTGATCTTGTTCTGTCAAATGGTACCCTGTCCCTGTTGCATATGAACTGTAAACATGGTATGTTGGAACAGTTGGCAGATGTTGAAGGAGCATGACAAACCATCTGATGGTCCCACCATGGAGATATCCTAGACTCTCTCTGGAGGGTAGTTATGGCTCAGTGAAAATTCTGATCGAGAAAAATTACAATCTACAAATGTTTTTAAGCGTCTTTTTTGTTTGTAGTGCAAATCTGATCCGAATACAAATTTTGCACTCAGACCAGTTCTACATCTGTTTGTTTGTAATTATGATTTATACTCTAACTGATACAAAATCTGTACATTTTATCTCATTTCGGCTCATTAATAATGCAAATTTGCATTAAAAAACTGATACAAAATTTGCATCACCATCCTCGTACCTCAATTCTCTCTAGGACCACATCATCTTGCTTCCCACCACATTCTCAAACAAATAGCTCTCCTATCTCCAGATGGGCCCACACTACATCTGGGTCCCATGTGTAAAAAAACACTGGTGCATTTACTAGTAGTCATGTTCACACACATGTATTTGCAAGGGACCATGTGCATTCCCATGCATCTACACGTGCTAGGGGTGATCATTCTTGGACCGGCCTGGTCTAGTCGACAAATGTTTGGGCCCCAGCCCAGGTTTTTGTGTGCAGGCCCATCCAGACATCAAGTATAGAAAATTTCAGGCCAGGCCTTCAAGCCCGGTCCACCCACAATATACTATAATGAATGCTTTTAAATATATAATATATAATATACATAATATTATATATATATATATATGTATATTTTATTTTATATTAAACTATTATTATTATTATTTTATATAAAATATAAAATTTTAGTTTTATTTTAACATACAAATAAATATTTATGAATTGATACATGTTAACACCTAAATCAATCCAAGTATAAAATTTGCTCTCCTAAACATGATCTTGTATAGATGAAGGCAAAACTTTCATTCTCATTCTTTAAGCTCAGTTTGGAAAGAGTACAAATACAAATATGTATAGTGCAAATATATATAAAATAATACAAAATTCAAGAATTTATACTCCTTCCAAACCGAGCCAATAAATCTATATTTAGTGCTGTTCCAAACCCTACATTGCTTAAGAATAAGAATGAAGGCCTTGTTTTCATTTACAAAAGTATAAGAAATCCAAGCCAAATAAATGAGGATCTTGTCTTATTCTAAAGCTTAGCCAAGTCCAGTTTTATTTTGATTTGTGTAATTTTTTTGCACGTATCATATGTTATTTAATTAAAAATAATTAAATTATTATTATTATTATTTAATGTTATGGTCCAAATTCATTATTTTTTAAGCCCGGTTACAGATAAGTATAACCTTAGAGACGACAATCTAACCTATCTCTGTCAGGGCCACACCCCAATCAGAACAGTTTTTTTGACCATTGACCGAAGTTAAAAATAGTTTTTTGGAGAAACCTGAAATTGTTCTGGTGAGGGAGAGGGTGGGGGTGGTATTTATCCACCCCGCTCCAATAGATCCTTTCTCAGAAAACAATTTGGTCAAGTTTTTATACTTGGCAACCTGTCAAAAAAGTTTTCAATCATTTACATCTTTACTTATTTTCATAAGTCATATAATATAGCATAAATTATGCTATACTTTAACTCTTAAATTAACCTTTCTGGGGCAGGTCGGGGCAGGGCAGATGCCCGTTCCTTGCGGGGATGGGGCTGGGACTTCCATCCTGCCGGGTAATATTTGTTCGGGGTTGGGGATGAATGCTGTTTCTTAAGAGGTGTTTTTTTAGGAAAACAGTATTGTATAAGTATGTTGTTTTTTCAGAAAATGTTTTCTTAAAGTTTTCATTTGATACTGATGAAGGGTAATTTGGCTTGATCTATTCACATCTGAATACGTGGAAACAACCTGTTGATACTGATGAGGTGTAAATTTTCATTTGATACTCACTCGGCATTCCCTGCCACCTTAGTGAGTCAGGTCAGCTCGGGTACCTTAGGTACCTCAGCCAAGACCAAGGTCTGAGTAGCTCGTGATGGCCCGACCTGCCGAGGTGACACATAGCCAACTTCTAGAAGCTAGCCAGCTGTCTCCGACCTCTCCAGAATCACGCCGCATGTCTGCAAGCCTCATCCTCATCCCGTCTAGATCGGACGGACTTGATAAGTCTTATCAGCTCACATGGAGTCCACCTCCTGGTGCGGAATGGATTCCTTGTAGTATGGGGCCAAGGCACGCACGATTATTTGCTCATTAGCCTTCTAGCACACAAACTTTCAGCTTGCATACCAGAGTATCAACTTAAGCATCGGAGCACCCACACCGGGTAAGCCACCCTAAGTCCTTTGAACATTCCTTTTTCTGTAGTTCGACCAGCCAACAAAGCAAACCAACGTCCGAACTGCCCTTCAGCTAAGAGCATCCAAATCACACACCATCAGGTACAATTGCTGTTTCTGCCATATAAGCGTTTTTCAACACCACATCAGCAATTCCTTGCTAGCAATAACAGAAAAAAAAACCAAAAAAAGGCATTTTCTCGGACCACACCTTTCCCGATTTCCAAGATGTGGTTTGAAAAAATGTTTTTTGAGAAAACGACTTACCAAATAATAAGCAATTCTCAGAAAATGAATTTATAATGTGGTGCTGATGTGGCACTATTTTCTAATAAAACAACATCAATCCCAAACACCTACATATAAAACCCAGCCTTGGTCGTTGCCAATAGCATTTTCAAAGGCATTCTGTAGGTTTAGAAACTGAGCCCGAAACCAGAGCTGCTTTGTCCAATGGTTTTCGGGTTGAACAGTTTGACCATTAAGCCCAAACAATCAGCTCTTAACGTTTTTAAAATTTAAAATATAAAATTAATTAAAACAAAAAATACCTGAAAAATAGTTGCCTGAGTTGAATACTTTAGCAATTCAACCATTTGGATTAACGGTTCACTGACTAAGTTAACGATTTTTTGAAAAATTGCAGGTCAAATGCAAAACCAAACTGGATGGTACGTAACTGATTCATGGGTAACTCGAATCAACAACAGTTTTAAAACCATGCATTAAAGCATTCTCAACTCAACATTAGGGCTGCCAATGGATTCCAAAAGTCCAAACCCGATTCTGGCATCTATTCCGGTTATTTTGGGGTGCAATATTAAGAATAAGAACATCGATTTTAACAATCGGATAAGACCCACATTTACTTATCGGGTTGGAGCTTAGAACTGGCTGTTTACTAAAATTCTCAAATAAAGAAAAACAGAATTTGTTAATCAATAGTGGGTATCAACCAGGATTCTCTTTATCTCTTCCTAAGTAGACCTTTGGAGCTGCGTTACCCCTTGTTTGTTTGTAGGAGTGTAATTTGGGAGTGAGTGGCTTGGATAGTAAAATTGCTGACAAAAATGTGAGTGGCTTGTATATTAAATTACTTTGTTTTATCCAACATTTTCAACCTGATGTTGACCTGGTTGGTTGAATCATTCGAATCGTTATTCGATTAAGATTTTGGATCTAGTTTTAATAAAACCTAGAGGACGGTTGGATCATTGACCTTTTGACCCGGTGACCAGGTTATAGGATGCATGCTAAATGTGTATGCAAACTTCGAGAGGCTATATAGCTTTGCACTCTGAAATTCAATTGAGGTGATTTTTTTATTTTGGATAATTTTTCGAGCTTGTCTCAAGGAGCCATAGGCACCTTGCCCGCTATTTTCACCAAAAAACCCCCTTTTCGGCCTCAAAGTGCATTTTTAAATATTTTTACAAATAAAAAACTAAAAACTGAACAAAAAAAACATAAATTAAATATAAAATAGTACATATATAACATAACACATAATTATACATTATTTATTGATAAAATACACATGTTTATGCATACTATATATATATATATATATATAACTTTAGGTATTGCTGAGATGATATGGTTGACCCATTTGAGCCTGATGATCGAACCAATGATCCACGACCCAGAGGCAAAAATGGTTCAACCTCCAGATCAGTTTTTAGAACATTGGTTTTAACTACTTATAATGTGCTTGCTTGTTTATAATTCTTGAATAATCTATATATATTGCTAGAATGGGAAAGTTAACTATTACTATTACACATACTAAAAGGCATTTATCTTAGGGGTTTCAAATATGGCACGCCGCTAAAAACAAGCATGAAAGGATGCTTGATTCAAGCCGAAAATGTTTTCTCATTTAGTTGGAATTTATAAAAATGGCATGATAATACTTTCTGTCATTATGTTTTAAAATTGTATGTTCATGATTATGTTCTATGAAACTTCATCTAGAGAAATGGAGAAAACTGTGAATTGCCCAATAAAATCAAGGGCATAAGGGGAGATAAAATCAGCCATACACCTCCATAGGATAAGCAAGAGAAGGCTTGTTTCCCTAGTTTTCAAAACTGGACCAGATTGGACGGTCGAACTGGAAAAATCGGGAATCGGTCAGGTAATTGATCCCATTTTCCCCAAAAACCAGATTTCTCCCCAGAACTGTTGATTTTGGTCAGCGAATCACTGAACTGGGTGGTTAACCATTTGAATGGTTTTGACTGTTTTTTATCTTTTTGATTTTTTTGTCAAAACGGGCCGAGCGTTTGGTTTGAATGATCGGATGTTCGACCCAGTAACCAGACCACTGACTAGTTCGGTCACCAGGTTAGTTTTAAAAACCATGCTTGTTTCAGCCAAGCAGCCCGACTTGGCATATCTGATTCACAGTTGAATGATTATGAGATTATGTTTTCCAACTTTCATGAATTGCCCAATGAAAATGCCTAGAGCACAAGTGGAGTAAAGCAAGCAAGGGAAACTTATCTAAGCCAAAGAAACTAGACTGGTAGATTTGTTCGTAGGGGTGTAAACGGATTGAATTCAAATCAAATTACGCAATATCCAAATTCGAATTCGATTAGAAAATCCGATATCCAAATTCGATTTGATATCTGACGGATATTAAAAACTATTATCCGAATTCGAATCCGATTAAGTATTTGAATATTTGATTCGATTCGAATTCGATTAATTAATAATTTTAGATAATTAATAAATATATAAAATATATTTTATTGATATAAGATATATAAATTATTTACACAACTTAATTATTATATATATAAATTATATAAAATATTTTCTATTATATATAAGAATTAAATAATCGGTTGAATTTGGATATTTATCGAATCGAATAAGGACATATCCAAATTCGAATCCATTAACTATTCGGTATGAATAGGACATCCGAATTCGAACGATTAGATATTCAAATTATCCGAATTCGATTAGATTATGTTGAATATTGAATTCATGAACGAATGATGTTTGATTACCCTTCTCTATATTTAAAGTTTCTCAAAGATTCATGAGTTGTATTTGTGGGAAACATGGGGAATTCAACCTATGAGATTAAGGACAAGAAAAAGGGAATTGACTCAATATATCCCTAGAAACAAGCCAAGAGATGCTCGCTAGAGTTGTCCCATGAGAACTTAGCACATTTCTAGATTAAGTTTGCAAATATGATATGGGCACTCTCCAACTGATCTGATACATATCCTCTCATCTTGGTTGTGTGCCTATGTATTTTTATGAGAGTGATAGAGAGAGAGAATGCTGATACCATGATTTGAAAAAAAAAAAAAAGGCATATATGATAATGATGGTTAAGCCCGGAATTCATAGGGTGGGGGTAATTGATATTTTGAAATGTTGTAGATCCGCAATGAAAATCAAAATTCTGCAGTGGACCAGTCTGTACTTTTCTGTACTTCTTTTCCTTTATATATTGAACAATTAATTGTAAACATATGTCATTTCAGTTAAATATTGAATTTCAATTTTTATTTGAATGGTATCATGTTTTGTATTGGATAGTTATGGATGTGTAATGAATGGATGAGGGAATTTTCTTGAAAGTAGGTGTAAAGATGTGATTTGAATTGGGTCACAAGAAAAATCCCAGTAGGGGGTGGTCATTCATCAAAACATTTGGGGACGTTTACAAAACGTTACTAAAATAATTTTTTTTAGTGATGTTAAGCAAATGTCACCGAAAGTACTTTTTGTAATGTTTAATGAAATGTCGCGAAAAAGTGTACTTGTTATCAAAGATCTTTGGCGATGTTTGCTAACATGAATAAACTTTTTTGTGATGTATATATTTTATAATGTTGCCAAATAGTGGCTAGGGGTGAGAAAAAATCGAAAAAATGAATATACTGAAAAATCGATTAAAATCGAATTAAAAAATTGATTAACCGACTCAGTCGGTTCGGTTTTAGTTAACCAATATAGAAAACTGCTGGTTAACTGAAACAACCAGTATACATATATTTCTATATATTTTATATATACTTATGTATGTTATATTATATTATATATATTTAATACTTTTATATATTATAAGTTAATAAATATGCATTATATATATATTTATAATATATGATATATTATTTATTATTTAAAATATAATATTTTATATATATTTATAATTTTTATTATATATTTATATAATATATATTGTAAAAAATAAAAAATTGAAAAATCGACAAACCAAACCGATGGTTAGCCGAACCGGTCAACCGATTGGTTCCGGTTACCGAATTTCCAAAATCCGGTAGCACCGGTTCGGTTACAAGAAAAGGCCCATGGTTCAATTAACCAAACCGTGAGCACCCCTAATACTAGGTTATGTTTGATGTTTGTTGTGATGTTTAGAAAATATCCACTAAATGTCTAATTTTCTACAATATTACCTGAAGTTGCCGAATGTTATGTTTTTGGCGACATTTCCGAAATGAAGCGTGGTATAAAGCATTAAAAAATGGGTTTTTACTGTTCAATCCACCCTAAAAACCTTAGCTTCACCATACAGATGTGATGAATCATGACTGTGGATCGATGCCAAATCTATGGGCAGAATGCGGTTTATAGGGGGGCCTACTAGTAGATTAGGAGGGAGTTGTAATTTCAGATTTCTGAGGTGGAGTGCAGTCTACTTATCCCTTAAAAATATTGCAATTTGTTGAGTAGACAACTCTTACATACACATAGGGGTGGCAACGAGCTGAGCTTTTCACGAACTGTTTGAGCTCGGCTCGACTTGGTTTCAACTGAGCTCGAGCCCAATTCACTGTCTCAATTGTTAAACGAGCCAAGCTCGAGGCTACTAGAGCTCGGCCCGTGAGGCTTGCTAGCCAGCTCGAATATAAATATATATATATATATATATATATATATATTTAATATATATAATAAAAATATTATAATTCTTAATTTTTTAAATATCAAATAAAAAATATTTTTATATATAACTTTTTATTTTTATAAAATATTTTTTCTTAAAATCGAGCTCGAGCTTATGAATTTTTGACTCGAGCCGAGCTCGAATCCACCCCTCCATACACATTTGCATGTTTCACGAGTGGGATAAATGTCGTGGAAACCTTTTTGCCGAAAGTCGATTTCATCATAGTGAATGCACCTGTTCACATGTCCAACTTTCATTTGACCAACTTTAATATTTCATTCATTTTCCTTAGTGATGTAGTTTGTTTTTTTTTTTTCTTTTTTGAGTACCATTTAATTTATAGGAAAAGTAGGAGAGGATGTGCAGGTTTTGACTAATTCTGTAATTCAGAAAACTTCTCCAGAAACCCATCCCTTTCATAACTTGAATTACAAGATTGGACTATTCGATCTGTTATATTCATTGGACATGTCCACCTTAATGGCAATACACCCTTTACCCCTCCTGATTTCTTATTTTTCTTATTATTTCTCTAGCTAAGATAATGTTGCTAATTCTTTATCTATCCCTCACAAATGCAGCTTGATTAGGGGCAATCAGCTTGTCTAGCTTATTATGCATTCTTATACCACTTTACACAAACTTATTGGTCATTTAAGTTCTCTTGGGAGAGTTTTTCTTTCTGAAAGAAATCTCTCACCATATGACATATTTTTGCACCTATTGTTCCCCAATGTCTCTAATGAAATAGTGATGTTTATCTTGTGTGGGCCAGTGTCCCTGGTTGAATTGATGAACTGGTTAGAGTCCCCATACATTTGTCTCTGCCTTTTTTCTTTTTCCTTTTTTTTTTATAAACTAAAGAAATTTAAATTAGACAGAACAGAAAAACAAACAAAAGGTTCCAACCATCGTGGGGGCGTTGGGTATGTTAATTGGTTCACTCCTGCATTGATACAGAATCAATTCCCACAACCATCGTGGGGGCGTTGTGTATGTTAATTGGGTCTGTAAGACTCCTATCAAGTCCTTGACAAGCTAATCTTATCAACCCAAAACAAAAAAATGCCGACTGATGCCACTCAGATTTCCATGGCAACCATCTTTCAGAGTTTTAGAGGCTTCATCTGTTGCAAGGTTGCTCAAAGAGAATTTTAGGAGATTGCAAGCAAGCTATTGACTTGTCATCAAAGGGAGCTTCATCTATTGCTTTAAAGAGACTTGCTTCTTTGCTCAAGATGCGATCAAGCTATGCAAGGGTTAAGTATAAACTGTAAAGCTGTCCTGGGTGAACCATAAGGCAATAAAGTAGCACATCTTACAGCAGCAAAAGGTTTCAGTGGAGATAGAATTTTTTTTTGTTGGCTATCCATGGATCAAAAAAAGGATTATACACCTAGTAGTCCTAGATGTCTTGAGTAATGTGTGCTTATACAAGATGCCAATTTGAATAAGACAAAAGAGTGAGCTTTGAACAAGGTGCTCCAAGGGGGTCAGCTCCTAAATGTGCTTGATAATAGCAAGGTTCAAAATTTTGATACAATACGTATCGTATACTTTGCACAATATAACCCTATATAGAGGTACTTTTTAAAAACTCTTTTGTTTAGTTAAATAACATAAGAATGGCCTCCCTGTGAAAATATAAGAAAAAAAAAAAAGAAAAATAAGGTTTTGTCACCCGAAACACCTCATACGTATGTTCATGCATATCGAATGCATCAATATTTAAAATCTTGCTTGACAGTATGGTGGAGATTGGGATGAATCCAGAGTGAAGGACAATTTGGTACATATCCAGTGAAGGGTTAGGATCTTGGATTGGACTATGCATTACCTGGTTCATTGGAAACCCACTTCTTCCTGGATTAGTAAATTTTCTGCAGTGAGACCACTGTACTCAATTAATTGTTCTGGCTCGCCTCAGCTGCCGACCCAACAAGCGAAGGCTCACGTTTGTGTTCTAACTCCAAAAACATGAAGATCTTTCTCCATCAATTTCCTCATTCCAGTCCATAATTTTGTTGTAAGTAATATTCTGCATCTTCTTGGATACATTCCGTTGTAAAACCTGGGCATATACATTTGAGTCCAAATAATATATGCACATGGGAAGCTCAAGCAGGTGCTACACTATACTGCCTACTTCTAACTGATGCACTGAAGACTTGAACTATGTCGTGCAAATCTGCAAAAGGAGAGACAATGGGGTCATGAATCTTCAGTAGGAGCCACCTCCACAAAAATAGCAAATCACAACCCCTCGATTTATGACAGGCCAGCTACTATATTTATGTATGATACGCCCAGACATTCCTATGTTGTTAGTGTTGTAAGTCAATATATGCATGCTCCTTGGGATTAGCACTGGTAGTAAATGACAGGATACTTGCATACCTAAAAAGCATCCTATCAGAGGGATTCTATTCTTAGATCATGGGAATTTGAAACTGGAGTCCTATACAAATGCAAATTGGGCAGGTTGTCTAGATGGCAGGAGATCCACATTAGGGCTATGTATCTTTGTGAGAGGAAATTGGGTTTCATGGAAGAATAAAAAACAATCAGTGGTGACTAGGTTGAGTGTAGAGGCATAATTTAGATCTATGGCCCATGGTGTTTCAAAATTACTTTGGATTAGATCCTTGTTAAATGAGATTGGGATAGATGCAAAGGAGCCCATGATGTTATATTGTGACAACCAAGTTGCGATTAATATTACCCACAACCCAGCTTAGCATGATAGGACAATGCACATTGAGGTTGATAGACACTTCATAAAAGAAAGGGAGACAACTAGAGAAGTGTACATGTCTTATGTCTAACCGTTGATAATTTCACCAAAGGGGTTGCAAAGAACAACCTCAAACATGACCTACGCAAGTTGGGAATATGTGACATTTACTCCTAACTTGAGGAGAAGTGTTGAGGTTTTTATGCAGATTTGTGGAGATTTATTAGTTGCTTTTGTTTATTATTGGTCTAGATAGAAAATGGGGACCACAACACTCTTATTGGTACCTTTTGGAGTAGTGTTTTTTAGCTTTTTATGCAGTTTTATGTGTTAGCTGCCCTATAAGGGCATAATTGTAATTGTACCATTCTTTTAGTTAAAGTATAAAAAGCAATGGAGAAGGCATCCAGATCTAAGAAGCTCTCTCTTTCTTTCTCAATTTCTTCTCCTCTTTCTCTTCTTCCACAAGAAACATCTCTTTTTTTTTTGCAGGTTTTTGATTCAGCAAATCTATATTAGTTTGATTCTACCAATAATCGGGTCCCAAATTTCCTTTTTTTTACAATGCGCTCTCGAGGGTAATGGCCTTTTTTATTGGGTTAGACTTGGAAGTCCTTATTGTTGACTAGGAATGATCATGGGTTTGCTTAAGCCAAGTTTTTACAGAGTAACAATGGCCTTCTAGACTACCTGAGCTCAGGTTGAGCATCCAAGCCGTGCATCTGAGCTTGGCCAGTGTTTTAAAAGCGCAAGGCGCAAAAAAGGTGCAGAGGTCAATTTGCGCCTGAGGCACAAGGTGTAAGGCGAGGCAGGTGCCTTTTTGAAGCAAGGTGCAAAAAAAAAATAAAAAAAGCTAAAAAATAAAAAAATGTCAAAAAATTCAAAAAAAATAAAAAAATATTAAGCATAATATTAATAAAAAATATAAACTTAAAATTTAAAACTAATGTTTTAAAAAACCTATTATCTAAAATTAAAATACATAAACATAAGATGTAAAGCATATTCAAATGAGAATTTAAAAATAAAATCAAACATATAAAACATTTTCAAGCATGTAAAACCTCTAATCTCTTTTGTTAACTCAATTGCATTATTTCAAGTAGCTAATGTAATGTAAAACATATTACATTTCTGATTCTACGAGCTGCCTTTGTGCCACGCCCCTTGAGGCAAGCCCAAACAAGTCCATGTTAGGTGTTAAATTCTTAGTTCTAATGTTGTTCATTCATTCATTGCAATAAAATATCTTCTTAAAAGGCAATTAAAGTTATAAATTCATTATTTTTTGTGTGAGAACTAAGAATTTAACACCTAACATGGACTTGTTTGCACTTGTCTCGAGGGGCATGGCACGGAGTTGGAGCCCCTGACCCAACCGCTATGTTCAAACAAAGCAAAAAAGAGACAATTTTTCAAAAGGCGCACGCCTGGGCTGAGGCTCAAGGCGCACCAAGCACACTAGGCGTGCGCCTTTTGAAAGGGCTGTGCCTAGGACCTAGGCGAGGCACATACCCTAAAATGCGCCTCGTCTGTGTGCCTAGGTGCGCCTGAGGCACACCTTTTAAATCACTGGGCTTGGCCATAAAAATTAACAACTTTTTTTTGAATAAATGAAAATTTTAATTTAATTTTATAGGGTTTTCTTTGGAATTAGTTCTGTACATTTATTTGTTGGTTTGGCACTAGGTCTACACTGACCCATTGACAGCACTAAAAACATGTATCCAACCTTAAGTGCAGGTTCAGTTTGCTTTCATGACTTCATTTATTTGTATTGGTTGTTGTTTTCTATAAATATTATTGTTAATATGTAGTGCAGGAATGCACACTCCAAAACTATTAAAGAAGATTAAGTACTTGAATAATCTAATGAAGTATGAGGAAGAGTAGATGAAGCTTTTAGATATAAGAAGAGAACATAGTTGTCAAGGCGATGCTTAGGCTACAAGGTACTCATGGAGGGCGGCTCACCCAAGCATCCGGTTATTTTTATACAAGGCAACATATAATATTCTTGCATTTTTCTATTTTGAGAGATTATAATATTAAGATAGACATTATAATACTAAATTATTCATTTTATAGGTTTACGGTATGTTTATAATTCATATACTAGTTTCTTTTTATTATTTTCTTATATGTTTGGGTTCAATCAAAACATAAGTTGGTGGGCAGTGGACACTATCTTTTTCTTGCAATACTATTACCACTTCTAGGACAATAACAAGGGGTGCACCCCTTCTATTTATTTTCTAAGTTTTTTCTTTCCTTTCATTTCCTATGACAAAACAAGAGTTTAGCTCCTATATTATCTGAGCTTTCTTTCTTGTTTTTCTTCTCACAAATTTGTTGATTTTCGATGTCTTGATAAATTTATACCTATTTGATGAGGATTATTGGTAATTATTACTGAAAGATGATTGCTGGTTGCTATGAATCCTAGGGAGTTAAATAGGATTTAGGTTTTTAATTTAAAAAATTCATCACCTAAGCAACATCTAGGCAGGCATTTAGGCACCTAGGCAACAAGGTGCTCCCCTGTTGCCTAGCTTTGCCTTGGCACCTTGACAACTATGGAAGAGAAACGGCTTTTCTCATAAAGGACTTTATTTCTTTACTATTTCTTACAATGCCAACTCTTAATCACGTTAAATGCAAGAAAGTAAAAAATTCCATCCTGATAAAATATTATAGTCTTTGTCAATAGAAAAACTACCATGGCAATGATTTCTATTTCTGGTACTTTAGCTCTCAAGTATAGGTATTGTTCAATAAACTTCCAAGTTTTTTTTTTTGATAATTAATAAACTTCCAAGTTTTCTTACAAAGTAAATTTGAAATTCATAATAATATTTTCTTCTCCAATGAATTATTATTTTCTTGTTTAGAACAATTCATTGTAAATGGTTTAAAATGTCCCCTAATTTCCCTAATATTTCCACGACATATTTTTCCATGGGTAGCAACACGAAACTTTACTAGAATCAATATATACCTCAGTGAACACTACCAGCACTATGTGGAGTATGAAGATAGTTTCCATGGCATACATACTCCCCAATGAACACTACCAACACTACATGGAGTATAAGAGATATTATTATAACATAAGTTGGTGATAATATTGTAGATATGTGGAGTAACAATACTATTTCCCACCTAACATGATTACCACTTTGAGATTGCTAAATACTCATTTCAAGCATGAAGTTAAATATTAGATCTTTGTGTAATAGATTATTTGGTTGATCTATTATAACCACTTACATTTTTAGTTATTTTAAATTTTGATAAATGAATGGTATTTTATTAAATAGAGATAGAAATAGTACAAGCATGAAGCACCCTAAGAGGAGGCACAAGGCGTTACCTCCCCTTAAAGGTGGTTCCAAACCCAACTATTTTCAGATTGCAGTTACAAATTAGCCGAAAACAGAGAATCCCTTGAAGCCCCTTCTTTAGCTAAAGAATCTGTCAAAGCATTTGCCAATCTACTAATCCATTGAAAGCTAATTAACATGGTGCTCGTAAGCCATTCGACATTTTTGATGATGTGCCTATATCCCCAACCAACAGTTTCTGGGTCCGATATCCATCCCACTATCACCTTAGAATCTCCTTCAACGATCAAATTAGTCACTCCAAGTTGGTTGGAAATCTGTAGTCATTGTACCACAGCTAATATCTCAGCCCTTGTAGAGTCTCCATAACCCATTGGACCTGAGAATAAGGACAGAATGTTGCCATCCTTATTCCTAAAGATCCCTCCTATACCCGAAGGTCCTGGATTGCCTTGACTGATCCCATCGTAGTTCAGCTTCACAACTCCTTCCGGAGGGGGTAACCAACTTGCTTGTGTTCTATTTTTCTTGGATGATGTGGAGGCCACTATTGCCCAACTCCTTCAAAGGTCATCACTAGAGTAATCTGCAAAGAGATCAGTAGTTTTTAGCCAAAGGATTGCCCTTGTCAGTGTATACAATCCTTTATTTCAGCAATGCTTCTCTCCTCCTGGAAAATTCTGGCATTTCTTTCCTCCCAAATGGTTCATAAGAGGGCTGCCCTATTACATTTCCACATTACTTTCCACCTGTGCCCAAGCAACATAAAAACCCAATTCCAAATATTTACTGTAAAAGAGCAAGAAATTAGTAGGTGATAACAGTCCTCATTTTGCACTTAACATAAAATGCACCAATTGGGGGACAAGCATGAATAAGGTCTCTTCTTTTGTACATTATCCACAGTATTAATTTTACCATAATACACTTCCCAAAGGGGAAGGAGTAGAGCAAAGGGACTTAAAGAAGGAAGAAAAAGAGAAGGAGCCACTCAAGGTCAAAGACCAAATTCTTCTATCTGGTTTAGGAGGGTCCAAACAAACAGAATCAAGTAAAAGTAAGTGCTTAGAGGTAGAAATCGATTCCTCATCCCTCAACCCTCTACGAAACCCAAAATCCCAATCAAGAGATAATGGGAGAATGGGGTGAGAAAGAAAACTCGAAATAGGCTCCTTTTTATAGAGGGAAATAGAAAAAAGGGGAGGGATAGAAGTCTTTTAATGGTTGGTTGCCTTCCAAAAAAAGCACAGAATTACCATTGCAGACATCATACCTTAGGAACTTGAGAAATTTTGGGAGGATGTCAAAAATCGCCTACCAAGGTGTAGTGAGTGTGGCCCGTTGAGATACCCCGGCATCCCAACCAGATTCAAAACAGCCATTGAAACTAACCACAACCTCATGCCACAATCTTTCTCTTTCCAAAGGCCACCTCCATAACCACTTGCCCAAAAGAGCTTCATTCTTATTTACTAGGTACCCTAACCCTAAGCCCCCTTGTTCCTTGCTTCGACTCACCACCTCCCATCTAATCAAATGATCCTTTTTTTGTGCACCTGATTCCCACAAAAAATCCCTCATCAACTTTTCTATCTTCTTGGCTTCCCTAACAAGTATTCTACCCTCTAGAGAGATATAGTTCTTTTTCCAGGTCACTAGCCTTTTTTCAAACTTCTCTACTACCGGGATCTAAAACCTACTTTCCTTTGGATTTGCACCTAGGGGAAGTCCTAGATAGGTCAAGGGCCAAGTAGAAATAGAGCATTTTAAGTAGGCAACAATAGACTCCAACTCCCTTCCCTCCACATTTAGCCCCCCACACAGCTCTTCTCAAGATTTATTTTCAGGTTTGAGACATTCTCAAAGAGGGTTATTAGATTTCTTAAATTCCTTGCCCTCAACAAATCACATCCCTCACAAAAGATTATGATATCTGCAAACTAAAGGTGGGAAACCGAAACTTGATATCTTCCTAATCTCCATCCTCTTATCAATCCAACCCTGTCTGCTTTTGACAAAAGTCTATTAAAAACATCAACAACCAATGTGAAAAGGAAAGGGGACAACGGATCACCTTGTCTCAAGCCCCTACATGAAGGGAAAAAAATACTTTACTACTCCATTTACTAAAACTAAGTAATGGCAAGACGTCAGACAACCACCTATCCACTTGCACCATCTATCCCCAAAACCACACTTTCTGAGCACCTCTAGCAAAAAACTCCAGCCCACTAAATCATAGGACTTTTCAAGATCCAATTTGCAAACAGAACCTTGCCTACCCAATCTTCTCGTCTCTTCCACACTTTCATTTGCTATTAAAATTTGGTCAACTATTTGTCTACCATGGACAAAAGCACCTTGAGCTTGACTTATGATGGGGGGAAGAGCCTTTTTGATCCTCAAAGATAAGACCTTTGCCAGTATCTTATAAATGCTTGTTATCAAGCTGATTGGCCTAAAATCTTTGGGATGTTTGGCCTCTTTCTTCTTAGGGACCAGGGCTAGGAAAGTGGCATTTACTCCACGGCTAATGATAGACTGTTCCTCAAATTCTTTGAAAACTTCTAACAAGTCTCCTTTAATTATGTTCCAACAGTGTTGAAAGAAAGCCATAGTAAAGCCATTTGGCCCTGGTGTCTTAGATTTATCCATTGAAAAAAACTGCTTGTCGTATTTCCTCCTCCTCAAAACTCCTTTCCAACCACAATTTCATCTCTTCAGATAGTGTAGGCTAATCCAACCCAACCAACTCCACTTGACTAGCTAGAGGTTTCCTTAATATAGATTTGTAGTGCGTTACAAAACAATTGGTCATTTCCTCTTGGGAGTCCAACTCCACACCATCCACTTCAAATTTAGTCACCAAGTTTTTCCTTCTTCTTCCATTGGCCATCTCATGAAAAAATTTGGTATTCCTGTCCCCTTTATCCATTTATGCCTAGATTTCTACCTCCAAGATATCTCTTCTCGCAAAAGAACCTCCTCTAATTCCTTTTTCAACCTCCACCTTAATTCTCTTTCTTTAGTATTCATGGTTCGTTGAGATTCCTTCTCATCCAAGTCCTCTATTTGGGTCATCAAATTGGATTTTTGTTCCTCTATTCTCCCAAAAAGGTCCCTATTCCATTCTCTTAAGTTCCCCCTCAAGCTTTTCAACTTCTTATGAAACCTTACCCCTTTCCACTTCACTCCCCTCATATCTTGATTCCACCATTCCTCAATCTTTTTTACAAAATCTGCGTGTGTCAGCCACATATTTTCGAATCTAGGGTTTGGGTCCAATCCCAAAAGGTTCTTGTCCTAGCTCAATGGGACAATGGTCGGAGGTAACTCTAGGTAGAGCTTTGATAGCAAGTCTCTCCAATGATTTTCCCAACTTTCGTCAAAAAGGAATCTATCAAGCTTCGAGCAAGTTGGGCTTTCTTGGAAGTTGGACCAAGTAAAAAGGCCCTGCACAAGAGGAAGCTCCTTAAGCTCATTATAATTAATAAAATCATTAAACTTTCTCATACTAGTTGTAATGAGCTGTTGGGGGTTATTTGTCTAATAAACATAGCATAATACATTCAAATCGCCACCCAAACACCAAGGACCCTCCCATAGCCCTTGGATTCCATATAACTCTTCCTAAAATTCATTCCTCTCTCTATAAATATTAGGGCCATACACATTGGTCAACACCCAAATGAAACCATTGTTCACCGACTTGAACTTTACAGACGCTGAAAAGTTTCCTATTAACTCCTTTGCCTGTACAGCATCCTTTCTCCACAATGTGACAATACCCCCTGAAGCCCCCCAAGAGGGTGCAAAGGCCCAACTTATTCCTCTTGACTTCCACACACTTCTGGCCCATCTTTTGTCAAATTCGACTAATTTGGTATCCTGTAGCATCGCTATATCAGGCTTGATCCTTCCGAGCAAGTCTTTAATTAACCTTCTTTTCCTTGCACTCCCTAAGCCCCTCACATTCCAACTGATGATTTTCATGGGAAACAAAATTTTGGAGCCCAACTAAGGTTAAAGATTCCTACTTGGGAGTCTTTCTTCTTCCCACTAAACTCAATGTCCCCTTCTATATCTGAAATCAACCTCTCTACCTCAGTTCTTTTCTTTTTCTTTCTATTATTTCCCACTCCCCAGGTGCTTGGACAGTTTTCCTCCAAATAATCCTCTGTGATCTTATACTCCTCCAATAGTTCACAAATTTTCCCCCATATCCTCTCTAATTCTTCCTCCTACAATTTTTTCAAGAGTAGCTCTCCCCTCTCCTTTTCACAGTTTTTGTTAACATTCTCAGAAACCACACCCAACCCCTCCCTTTGCGTGTATTTCTCAAGAAGAACACATTATATTCCAGATTCTCTCTAACTCCTCCTCTTGCTTTTTTCTTAACTAAAGCTCTCTCTCCTTTTCAACACAACCATTAGCTATGCCCACACCTTCCCCTCTAAAAGTTGTTCTTTCCAGTTGAGAAGTTGAGACACCTGTTTCAAGCAAAGAACCCACATCAGTACCAAAAACCAAATGAACGGACATACCTATACCAGTATGGGGTGAGGGCGAAGGTTCTAATGTCCCAGAAAGGTAATCAGGGGCTGCTGCCAAACCTTGTGTCTGAGGAAAAAGTGGAAGTGTATTTGGTTCTATTAAAACTGTGTTAACTGTAACATCCAAATCCACCTTAGCATTTTGTCCCCCAACCACTGAATCTATGTTCTGTGAACAGAAAGATTCATGGTCCTCTAATTCGATGAAGAGAGTGTATTGCTTGTTGAAAAGGGAATAGGCTCTGGGTTAAGTATCCCATGTGTTTCCTTTGTAGGCTTTGTTGGATTTACCACCAATTTTGGTGACCTGAGAGTTTGCAAAACTTCCACCTAGACATCTTCTGATGGGCCCAAGGCATCATCTTCTAAGAAAAGCAAGTCTGTGTGAAAGCTTTTATCCTCTAAGATCGACCTTGACAACTGCAGATCCACACTACCAAGGCTGACTGTGTCGTTTGTGTTAGACTGAAGAAAATTCCTCCTCCATTTCTAACTGACTGCGTCTAACACTTCGGGGATTGCTACGGTCAGATGAGAGATTCTATAGCTTCTTGAATGGATCCACTATAAAGAGCTCCCATTCTGGGTTGTGGCTGAAACTTGATTCGCAGGGCTTGAGGAAGAAAATAGGCCACAGCTAGTGTCTATCGAAAGGAGGCCCTTTGGCATGTGACTACTTAAGTGATCATGTGCCTCTGAGGCTGGTGGGCCTTCTAGACTTGGCCCATTTGCCAATTTGACAGATGGGACAAGTGGAATCAAATTAATTGGGTCATTTCCTTCTAAAAAAATGGGCCCACACAATTCTATAGGCTTATGAGTGCTAATATGGGCCCCCTGGTTTGACCCACTGGTTCGCCCTTAATTGGAGACTCCCTTGTCTTTTCTACAACTAGATTAAATTCAAATTGTTTTCCTTTTGAGGAAAGACCCCCTAAAGTGCTTAAAAGTCTGTTTTTGGGGCCTTTAGCTGCCACCTGGGCATAGGCCTTTAAATAAGCCAGCCCATTAACTTGGTCTTCACATTTTTGACTTTCCAATCTGCCCACTTCTTTTGGAGGAGTTAAAGCCTGCTTATCCATTTTTGTGAAAATTTTGTCAAACCTCTGACCTTCCAATCCTATCTTTCTGTCAGACCCCTGAACTTCCAATCCCAACCTTCCATGTAGCACTTGTGCCTCTACTTGTTCATCTTCTACCTTTCGACCTTCCCTCTACAGTGCAACTTCAATGGAGGAAGCCAACCACACTGGGATGAAAAGTCCATCCACACAGAAAATTATTTTCCTAAGGATCTCCACTGGTTTGGCTCCACTCAAGAGGAGGGCTGCTGAACGAAGATCTCTCCAAAATTCACCATCGAGATGTGCACCATAAAGAACAGCAATGAGAGAGGCTATTTTATGTTTCCACAGATGAAAAGCCAGCCCTAATACCCGAATCACCACTCCATCCATGATCGAAAATGTCTTTGTGTTAGATGAGGGAGTCCAATGAAACCCATCCAAAGACCCCCAGACTTCTTGGAAGCTCTTAGCAGAACCTTCCACCAAACTACCAAGGCGATCGAGTACTACTTTAAAACTGTCAAAAGGAGTTAATATGAAAGTACTTAACATCAACTTGTCTTGCATAAGATCAGCAACTTTCTTCCAATCGGAGACTGGACTTTTGCCTTCAACTACCAGCATCCTTTCCCACACTTCTCTCTTGAAACTGATGTTCATAGTAGGAGTGGCTGTACTTTGAGCCAAAGTACTTCCACTTGAGAGATCTCCTGTTTTTCTTTCTTCCAGTTAGTCAGAAGAGCCTTAAGACTTTCAGCAACCCCCTGCCAACCTTGGCTATCCTTTCCTTCTGGGAAGCATACCAATTGTTTCTTACCCTTGGCAAAGAACTCTATAATGGTAATGTAAAATCCTCTATAGTTCCTTCTGCATTCCAATATGTACCTTCTTCCTGTTTTGGAATGGTAGAATATTGATATGTTTCATTCTATTGCCAATTGGCATATTTATACAGTAAGCTGCTGCAATAAATAGAAAGAAAGAAAAATAGAAAGAAGAAAAAATAGAAAGAAGAGAAAATAGAAAGTAAAAAAATAGAAAGAAAGAAATAGAAAGAAAAACTTTCTAAATCAATTCTTCCACAATCCTAGGAATATATACAATTCTATTTTCAGATCTGAACCAGTAACCCCACGTTTTCCAACACTCCCCCTCAAGCTGGTGAATAGAGATCCTCCATTCCCAGCTTGGCTATAACTCTCCGAAAGTCTATACTATTGAGCCTTTTAGTAAGTATATCGGCCAGTTGTCCTTTTGTAGACACATAGGGAGTGCAAATCAACTTGTTGTCCAGTTTCTCTTTTATAAAGTGTCGGTCAATTTCGATGCGCTTCATCCTATCATGTTGAACAGGATTGTGAGCAATATTGATGGCTGACTTGTTGTCACAATATAGTTTCATAGGCTCTTCTCTTGGAATCTTCAGGTCTTCTAAAATTATCTTCAACCAGAGTAATTCACAAACTCCTTGTTCCATAGCCCTGAATTCTGCCTCTGCACTTGACCGAGCCACTACATTTTGCTTCTTACTCCTCCAAGTGACTAAGTTTCCTCCTAAGAAGGTACAGTAACCAGAAGTGGACCGTCTATCTACTGGAGATCCTGCATAATCGGCATCTGTATATGCTTCAAGAGCCACTCCTCCATTTCTTCTGAATAAAATTCCTTTTCCTGGATTAGATTTCAAATAGTGTAGAATTCGATGAGCAGCCTGTAGATGAACTTCTTTAGGATTATGCATAAACTGACTTATTACACTTACAACATATGCAATATCCGGTCGTGTATGTGCAAGATAAACGAGTTTTCCAACTAGTCTTTGGAACATCTCCTTGTCTACACTTGCATTCTCGTTGGCTTCTCCAAGTTTATGATTGGGATCTATAGGCGTGGAAGCTGGTTTACATGCCATATTTCCTGTTTCTCTCAAAAGATCAACAACATACTTTTGTTGAGATAAAGATGCCTTGTTTCGAATGTGCAACTTCAATTCCGAGAAAATACTTTAGTCTCCCCAAGTCTTTTATCTCAAATTCACTGGCAAGGCAGTTTTTCAATGCTTCCTTCTCCTTTTTATCATTCCCAATAACGATTATATCATCCACATAGACTAATAGTGCAGTAACTCCCCCTGAGGCTGTGTGTTTGATAAACAATGTGTGGTCACCTTAACTTTGCTTGTAACCTGTACTCAGCATTACCTTCGTAAACCTTCCAAACCATGCTCTCGGAGATTGTTTGAGACCGTATAGTGCTTTCTTCAACCAACAAACTTTGTTCCCTTTAATGCCTTCTCCAAAACCTAGTGGAATGTCCATGTATATCTCCTCTTCTAGATCACCATGGAAAAACACATTTTTTACATCAAATTGTTGCAAATCCCAATTATAGTTAGCAGCCAATGATAGTAGCACCCTTACTGTATTCATTTTAGCTACTGGGGCAAAAGTCTCCTAATAATCTACCCCATAAGTCTGTGTATATCCCTTGGCTACCAGGCGTGCTTTGTACCTTTTTAATGACCCATCAGATTTGTACTTAATTGTGAACACCCATTTACAACCTGCCGTCTTCTAGTTTCTTGGTAGATCCACAACTTCCTATGTGTTGTTTTTTTCTAATGCCTCAATTTCCACTCTCATGGCTTTTCTCCACTCCTTATTAGAAAGTACCTCGGCTAGAGTATTAGGAATTGGAATGGTGTTAAGGCTGGCTAGAAAACTTTTATGGGATTTAGAGAATCTTTGGAATGATACATATTTGGCTAAAGGGTACAATGGGCGTTTGGTACATTATCTGGTTCCTTTTCTCAGTACAATAGGTAGGTCATACTCATACTCAGACTGTGAAGGTGTAGGTTCAGGTTTTGAGCATCCCTCAGTTCTAGGATTAGGAGTTGAATCTTGGACTTGCATAGGTTGAGGATCTGGATTTTTCCTCCTAGAGTAAACCTGCATATGTCTCACATTATCATGCACATCATTCGTGGGGTTAACAGTGTCCGAATTTGGTTCAATGGTCAGGTTGTTTGACTCTTATTGAGACTCAAGAATGTGGGGCTCAGAGGAATGTGACTCAGAGGGATGTAATTCTTGACGATTGAATGTCTGTGAAGAGGATAATACATCTAGGGAGAGTAGATCCGAGGCTTTATCTTCCATTAATGAGGGCTCCCCCTGAAGATAAGGTCGAGTGAAAAAAAATTTTCCTTCCTTAAATGTGCCATCGATGGAGGTGTAGAATTTTCTGGTGGCTGGATGATAACATTTATAACCTTTCTGAGTTGGGGAATATCCCAAGAAGACACACCTGATTGCTCGTGGGTCTAATTTCCCCTTATTATGGACATGAACAAAGGCAGTGCAGCCAAAAATTCTTGGTGTGATTATTTGAGGCTCGAATATCAGGGTAAAATTGAGAAAGGACTTGTATTGGGCTTCAGTTGTCAAGAACTTTAGATGGTAGTCTATTTATGGTGTAGGCGGCAGTAAGGACAGCTTCCCCCCAATATTGTTTTGGCACCTGATTTTGAAAGAGAAAGGCTCGGGTGGTTTGCAAAAGATGGCCATTTTTTCTCTCAGCTACCCCATTCTGTTGGGGAGTGTTAACACAGGAGGATTCATGCACAATGCCTTCTTTCTGAAAAAATGGGGACAAATTTTGATTAAAATAATCTGTAGCATTATCAGATCAAAACCTTCTAATTCTCACACCAAACTGAGTTTGGACCATGTTATGAAAGTTGGGAAGAATCGTACCCACATCAGATTTAGACTTAAGAATGAATCAAATAAAAAGGAGTTGAAGATCTTTTATTGCTGATTGGAAAAGAAACCCTTTTGTGCTTAGCAAGTTCACAAACATCACAATGAAAGGTTTCAACATCAATCCCTTTAAACAAGGAAGGAAGCATTGTTTTTAAAATAGGAAATGAAGGATGACCAAAACAGAAATGATGACACCAAATTAAATCTTTATTGGAGGTAGATAAGAATGACTCATGTGTGACATGCATAACGGTGTGAGATGATTTGCTGGTTGCTTCAAGGTAGTAGAGTCCATCTCTTTCCTTAGCAAGTCCAATCTTCTTCCCCGAAACCTGGTCCTGAAATACACAGTAAGAAGGGAAGAACACAACATTGTAGTTCACATCCTGGGTGAGTTTATGTATAAAGATAAGGCTAGTCGATAACTTAGGAACATGAAACACATTTTTAAGTAATAGGGATGGAGTAATTTGAATATTCCCAATCCCTGCCACTGTGGTGAAAGAACCATCAACAACAGAAATTTTTCTATTACTAGGATAGGGTGTATAGTGAGAAAATGTAGTGAAGTGGGTGTCATGTGGTCAGTAGCTCTAGAATCAAGAATCCATGGAAAAACACTAGCCGAGGCATGTAATCCTAGAAATAAAGACTCACCTGAGAGAGCAAGAGAGGTAGAACCACTTCCTGGTTTCAAGGATTTCAGGAAGCACCTTAGCCTTTCAATTTCTTCATCATTAAATGGTCCCTGACTTGAGTGTTCTTGTTGCGGGGTTGTGGAGACATTATGGGCCTATTGAACTCCTTTTGAAACTCTTTAATTTCCCCATTCCTTGCTGGATGTGGGAGGTTTCCCATGAAGTTTCCAGCACCGATCTTTCGTGTGTCTGGGCTTCTTGCAATAGGTGCACCAGAGGTTATCGTTAGAGTCATGGGTGGTTGTGTCATGAGACAAGTTGTGATTGTTCTCACCCTTTGAACCACTGTAACTTCCTCCCCTTGCCACCATGGCTGAGCCTTCAGGATCTTTAGGCTCAAGCATGATTCCAGGGCGTCTTTCCTCAACTCTGACAAGAGCTATGACTTCATTCAATGTAGGCACTTCTTCTTTGCCAAGAATTTGTATTCGGACCTGATCAAATTCAGCATTCAGTCTGACCAAAAAATCATACACCCTATCTCTTTCAATAAAATTCTTCAAGATCACAGCATCATCTGCACACTTTGTCTCAAGAACCCGATAATGATCAAGCTCATGCCATAAATTTTGCAGCAGATTTGCATACTCTATAACACTCCTGCTCCCTTGTTTGGCCGCCACAGTCTTCACTTTGACCTCATAGACACGAGCAGTGTCATGGGCTTTGGAATAGGTTTGTCGGACAGCATCCAAAATAGCCTTTGCAAAGGGAAGAAACATACAAGTATCACTGATCTCGGGTATCATTGAACTCCACAACCATGACATAATCATGGAGTCCTCTTCATCCCAAGCATCAAAATTTGGCTCGCCCAACCTTTGTCTTGTTCCAAGGAGGTGACTAATTTTTCCTTTTCCCTTCAAATAGGTACACACTAGTTGTGACCACTTCAAGTAATTCTGGCCATTCAGTCTATATGTTGCCTGAATATTCTGCAAATCACCAATGTGAGGATGAGAATTTGTTGCTCCTTCATCGGTTTGGACGGGAGCACTTGTTGCAGTCATGTCGGACATTGTTAATGGAGGAAAAATAAGGCCAGCAGGAAAGGAGAATAAAGGAACACTTCTGGTTATAGATCAACACTGAAGGCCAGAAGAGAAAAACACAAAAAACTGGCAATGAAGGCCGAAAAAAAATCTCAAGGTTGACAAACCTAGAGCTCTGATACCATGTTTTGGAATGGTAGAATACTGATATGTTTCATTCTATTGCCAATTGGCATATTTATACGGTAAGCTGCTGCAATAAATAGAAAGAAAGAGAAAATAGAAAGAAAAGAAAATAGAAAGAAGAAAAAATAGAAAGAAGAGAAAATAGAAAGTACAAAAATAGAAAGAAAGAAATAGAAAGAAAAACTTTCTAAATCAATCCTTCCACAATCCTAGGAATATATACAATTCTATTTTCAGATCTAAACTAGTAACCCCATGTTTTCCAACACTTCCTGTTGCTGTAACTCTTTCTTTCCAACTTAGGTTCTTCCCTTTGTTTGTAACCTCAACCAGAAAATCTTTGAGCCATTCCACTGTCTCTTTTCCTTCTACCAAAACAGTTGCCTTTTGCTTCTCCCTTATCTTCAAGCTAAGTTGTCCCTTGATTTTTAACTTCTCGAACAGAAAATTCTTAGCCTCCACTTTCAGGAAGTGTCTCCACCTTGAAGTCGCCATGAAACCTTCAGACCCACAGTCCGCCATCATTACCTCCCCACCCCTCAGCCTTCTTTTCTTTTGATTTGGCACATTAAAGCTTAAACTTTTCCAGTTAGTTTAAATTTTTCTTTAACTCATTCTATCATGATGCTCTAAATCTTAAGATTTACAGGGAACTCCTGAACATATTATTTTGTCTATGCTTCTTTTATCATTTCATAAAATATCATTCTATATTTTGCATATTTACAATGTTTTCACCAAGTCTATTATTTTTACAATAATTCCATACAATATTTCTGACATTTCCAACATGTTTCTCATATTTGGATGACTGGCATTTCCACACCATCACCAATATTTTAAACCTTATTTGTAATTGATTAAAACACTACTAAACCACAATACCCCATTCTTGATTTTATTTATGATTATGATGAGTCTCTCTACATCAGGTATTACCTTCTGTGGCTTGTTCTTTTGCTTATATTTGACATATGAATACCACACACCACCAACTGTGTTGATGAACAATCCAATCACATTCAAGGCATGTACTTGCACACCACCAGCCAGGATAAAACCAAGGGTCTGGAGAGGAGAAAAAAAATTATTGTTTGCACAGCAATGATATATTCAATTAACAGAAAGAACACCACTTGTTTCTATTCTGTAAATAAAGCTGTATACTCACAGTGGAAGCAACACCCTTGAGGACTCCAACAATGGTTGTTGTTAGAGCTGAGTTAACTATGGTGCACAAGAACATGGTGAAGTTGAGAATAATGCTCATTACCAATGAAAGAATCAGAATCACCAAAAAAGGTAAAGAATTAGCCTGTCCATGAAAAGAACACTTCATATTAGAAATAGTTCTAAAATACAAGGAAGCAAATGTGGTAGATCATGTAATGGGAGAGGATGTTGAAAATGATAACCAAAATGCAATATATTCTAAAATATAATTTTATAACAATAGAAGATATATTCAATACAAGTTATGTTGAGGTAAAGTCCTTTGACAATGCGAGTTCAGGAAGCAAGCTTAATAGCAACAGGATTGTACAACAAAATTAAAAACAATTTTAACTAGAACTGACAACAGAAGATGGAAAATGCAGTGAGTTAAAAATAGTTCATTCAAGCAGGAAAATACATAAACCAATCCATAACAGCATTCCTGACCATCTTTCAACAATGTACTTCTAGTTGTTTGGAGAGCAATAAAGAAGAAAGAAAAAAGAAAAAAAAAAAAAAAACTAGTCCTTCCCCATCACATGCAGCAATATCAGCTTTCACAGTACAGCTACAGTATCTTTATTACCTAAAACCAAGAGACACAGGCAGTATACTGCAGGTCCTTTGAGGAGGATAGCACTATGACTTTAATCAAATCTGGAATTGAAACATAAGTGATTACTTCTCCATGGTTGACAGCGTACATTATTTTCCCACTCAGCTTCTAAACCTAAATCTTCTATTTCCCCCTAAAGCAATGGCATATGAGTACTTTGCATATGATTGGAGAATCATTGAATAACAAGACAGTACCAAAAAGAGCAATGCACACTTGGGCTCCTCTGGGAAGGATAAAACATCAAAATTATATCTTGTTCAAAGAGGAGCAATAAGAGGGACAATGGAACATCAATGAGCTGATTTCAGCTACCCAATAATGATTTTTATTCCATTTGAGGTTCTCCAGCAATGAACAGTTGGACATCAAAACTATTCAGGAATCCTGGTTAACCAAAGGCTGGAAATCGGAGGTCATTGGGAAGCAAATGCCAGGATTCTAGTCAAAGCCATGGGGGAATGAGGGAGGTGAAGGAAACACTCGAGAAGAGGATACTGTCTAAGTTGAAATGGTGAGGAGAATCAATATCAGGAATGAAAATCCAAAATTATGGACAGAAGACTGGCATTTAGAAATTGAAAGTGTTTTTCTTAGGGGTGAGGCTAAAGCTAAAGAATATTTCTTAATGCTTGAAAAAAAAGGAGCAGCAAAAAAAAAAAAAAAGAATTCATAAGAACAAATTAAAGTTGTAGACAATATACTTTTTCAATTTTTTGATAATAAATAAAAAAGACAATTTATTTTTTGGTCAGCAGAAAAAGAATTTTATTAATGACAGTTTAGGAGTTACAAGATTTGAGGTGTAAATTCCATCCCAAAACAACAAAAGATTACAGATTTTCCCAAAACATTTGCCATCTCACAGCCCCTTGTTTGGCCAAAGAATCTGCCATTCCATTCGCTATTCTTCTTACCCACTTAAAGATAACATTTAGCTCCCTTGTTAGGCTTACAATTTCCCTGAATTTATACCAGAATATCCAAGGAAGCCCAGTTGTTTCGCAAGCCTCAAGGTTTTAAAAGGCTAAAAGCATAGTTGAGGCGTAGTGGCCCAAAAAGGTGAGGCGTAAGCCTCAAAAATTAAGAAAGTAATTACAATTTATAAATGATAAAAATAACATGTAATATACCAAGTTAGAATGATGAAAGGTACAAATATCCATAAATTAGAAATTTAAAAGAAATAAGCTTTAACTTTTAAGCATTAAATAAAATAATAATTAATCATCCAAAAGTTATAAGCATTTTAAATTTTATGTTTCAAAATGCAATCTTACGAAACTATTCATATGAAGAATCATCTATAAAATGGGCATTAGATTTATTGTCATCCAACAGTTGGGAAACAATGTAGTTGATTTGGTCTATGCAAAATAAAAAGAAAATAAATCAATAAAAAGAAAAATAAATCCATTGGGAAAAGAATTGAGGAAAACAACAAACTTGGGATGTTAAATTAGAATATTAAGAAAAAATTTCCACTCGATTTATCCAAGAGAAACTAATAACTTGATTAGCCCTTTTTTTAGCATTGAACTCTCTTAGGCTAAAATACTAATATAAACTAACAGAACTTGATTTTCCCTATTAGTTTTTCATTTTTATTCTTTTTATTTGGTCCATAATTATTATATATTTTGAACTATAAAAAATACATAAAAAATGTTTTCTTGCATGGAATCACTAAATAATGTTGATATTTGAGGCTTACACCTTTTTATGCCTCATGTTACACATCACACCTTGAGGCTTGAGACTCACACCTCATTCTAACAAAGGTTTAAGCCTCAAACCAAAGTTGTGAGGCTTAAGCCTTGAGGCAAATCTGATCGCCTCGCCTCAAGGCATATGCCTCACACTTCAAGACTTAAGCCTTTTAAAACAATACCTTCTATATCTCTGAAGACACCCCTACCCCAGCTAATCCCCTATTTCCAATAAAGCTTCCATCAAAGTTGAGTTTTACAAAATTGGGGATTGAGGGCTTTGTAGTTCGACAGAGAAGAGAGAAGAGAGAAGAGAGGAAAAAAGATTGTATTTTCTAATCTAAAGCTGGTGGCGCCTAAGTTGGTATATATACTTAGGGCGATAGGTCATAAAATTACAAGAGGAAAGGGCAGAAATGCCCCTACTAGGCCATAGGCCGCTACATATTACAACACTCCCCCACAAGTTGGAACATATATGTCAACCATGCCCAACTTGTCACATAGTTCATTATGTCGTAGATAGTGAAGGCCCTTTGTAAGAACATCTACTAGCTATTCCGTGGAACTGATGTAAGGAGTACAAACTTCCCCCTTTTCGAATTTCTCCCTTATAAAGTGCTTGTCAACTTCAATATGCTTGGTCCTGTCATGACGAATTGGATTGGAAGCAATGTTAATGGCTACCTTGTTGTCACAGTAGAGAGACATTGGGCCATCAACAGAGAGACCCAACTCTCCAATCAAATTCTTTACCCGTAGTACTTCAACAATTCCATGCGCCATGGCTCTACATTTGGCTTCAGCACTAGATCTGGCCACAACACTTTGTTTTTTGCTTCTCCAAGTAACCAAGTTTCCACCAACAAAGGTACAGTATCCACTAGTTGATTTTCTGTCATCAACTGCCCCAACCCAATCTGCATCTGTGTAGACTTCCACTTTCTTATGATCATGTTTCTTGAAAAGTAACCTAGTTCCTGGGTACTTCTTCAGACACCTGAGAACCCTCTCAGCGCCCTCTAAATGAGAGGATGTTAGTGCATGCATAAACTGGCTAAGTACACCAACAACATAAGCTACATTTGGCCGAGTCATTGATAGGTAGAGAAGTCTTCCTACCAGCCTTTGAAATTTCCTGACATCTGTCACAGGTTCTCCAGTACAATCACAAAGCCAATGGTTTTCCTCAATAGGAGAACTCTATCAACAAAATAATCAGACTACTGTTTTCCCCAAGAACATCCCAGTGGTTCTGATCCCAAGGAAGACATCATCAACTCCTTCAGAGATCATTTGGAACTATATGGTAGGACACTCAGACAGATAGATAGGTTGGTTCCTACCCCTTCTACCTCATTCGCTTCTACATCAGGTAAAGGTGCTTCTACATTTCATGTGTGTACCTCTGCTCTCGAGTCACCTTGGGTCATTGACTCGGGGGCATCAAATCATATGTCTGGTAAGTCCAATCTCTTTCAGATCTACACTCTTTTCTCTAGAAGGGATAAAGCGAGACTTTCTAATGGTCTCTATCCACCATTGTTGGTCAAGGATTAGTATTCCTTCCAGATGGCCTTGTCTTATCCAATACCCTTCATGTTCCTAAGCTTCCTATTAATTTGTTATCTATAAACAGTATTACTCAGTCCTTAAATTGTTGTGTAACATTTTTTCCCCATTCTTGTGTTTTCTAGGATTTAACCTCGTGGAGGACGATTGGTAAAGGAAATATGGTTGATGGCCTCTACATCCTGGAGAATAAAGCTGGTCCTGCGGCATCATCCTCTGTGAGTCTTATGAGTCAATCTACAAATAGTCAACTGTGGTTATGGCATAATCGCCTTGGTCATTTGTCCTTTGAGTCTTTGAAAGTTGTGTTTCCTGTTGTTCAAGTCAGTATCTATTACTAGTTTGCATTGTCAAACGTGTCAGTTAAGCAAGCAGTGTAGAACAACTTTTTCTTCAAACAATAAAAGATCTACTTTGCATTTCCATGTTGTCTTTTCGATGTTTGGGGTCCTATAAATATACCTACTAAGGGTGGGTACAAGTACTTTATCAACTTTATTGATGATTATTCAACATACACTTGGCTATATCCCATGCATTCGAGAGAAGAGGTTCCCAAGATTGTGTAGGATTTCCATCGCATGGTTTTCACTCGATTTCATGTTGAAGTCCAAATCTTCGAATCGGATAATGCGAAGGAGTATTTCCATCATGACTTAGCCGAGTTCTTCTCTTCTCATGGATTTCTTCATAGAAGCTCATGTGCCAGAACACCACAACAGAATGGCGTTGCTGAAAGGAAGAACCGCCACCTCCTCAAAGTTCATCGCAGTATGATGCTTCACATGCATGTTCCAAAACATTTTTGGGTTAATGTTGTGATGACTGCAACTTATGTTATTAATCATATGCCATCGTGCCTCTTGCAATACAAGGTCCCACATCAACTTCTTCTCCCTCAATCCCCTTTACTTTCCATTCCATTATGTGTTTGGGTGTAAATGTCTTGTTCATGATCGGTCGAGGCAAATTGGATCCCAAATCTGTTCCATGTGTTTTCTTGGGCTATCGCTCTTCCCAGAAAGATCACAAATGCTTCAATCCGATCACACATAAGTACTTTGTGTCGATGGATGTCTTCTTTGAATCTGAACCCTTCTTCCTTGTCTCTCCTCAAGGGGAGAATAGTGTGAAGGAGGAGAGGCAAGCTCCAACTCCTCAAATTCCTCTTCCTTCTATTCCTGACTCCTCTCCATTTCGTGTCTTCTTGAGGCATCGTAAGGGACAGCTGAACCCAAAGGCTGTGGAGCAACTTACGGCGCCTCAAGAAGACATGAAATGGAGAGGAGTCAGGAATAGAAGGAAGAGGAATTTGAGGAGTTGAGCTTGCCTCTCCTCCTTCATACTATTCTCCCCTTGAGAAGAGGCATGGAAGAAGGGTTCAGATTCAAAGAAGAACACACCAATCGACACAAAGTACTTATGTGTGACCAGATTGAAGCATTTGTAACATTTCTGGGAAGAGAGATAACCCAAGAAAACACATGGAACAGATTTGGAATCCAATTTACCCCAGCTAGGAGAAAGATCATGAACTAAACATTTACACCCAAACACACGTAATGGAATGGAAACTAAAGGGGATTAAGGGAAAAGTAGTTGATGTGGGGCCTTGTATTGTAGGAGGCACAATGGCATATGATTAATAACATAAGTTGCAGTCATCACAGCATCAACCCAAAAATGTTTTGGAACATGCATGCGAAGCATCATACTGCAGAGAACTTTGAGGTGGCAGTTCTTCCTTTCAACAACGCCATTCTATTGTGGTGTTCTGGCACATGAGCTTCTATGAAGAGATCCATGAGAAGAGAAGTACTCGGCTAAGTCATGATGGAAATACTCCTTCGCATTATCCGATTCGAAGATTTGGACTTCAACATGAAATTGAGTGAAAACCATGCGATGGAAATCCTGCACAATCTTGGGAACCTCTTCTCTCGAATGCATGGGATATAGCCAAGTGTGTGTTGAATAGTCATCAATAAAGTTGATAAAGTACTTGTACCCACCCTCAGTAGGTATGTTTATAGGGCCCCAAACATCAGAAAAGACAACATGGAAAGGCAAAGTAGATATTTTATTATTTGAAGAAAAAGTTGTTCTACACTGCTTGCTTAACTGACACGTTTGACAATGCAAACTAGTAATAGACACTTACTTGAACAATTCAGGAAACACAACTTTCAAAGACTCAAAGGACAAATGACCAAGGCAATTATGCCATAACCACAGTTGACTATTTGTAGATTGACTCATAAGACTCACAGAGGATGATGCCGCAGGACCAGCTTTATTCTCCAGGATGTAGAGGCCATCAACCACATTTCCTTTACCAATCGTCCTCCACGAGGTTAAATCCTAGAAAACACAAGAATGGGGAAAAAAGGTTACACAACAATTTAAGGACTGAGTAATACTGTTTATAGATAACAAATTAATAAGAAGCTTAGGAATATGAAGGGTATTGGATAAGACAAGGCCATCCAGAAGGGATACTAATCCTTGACCAGCAATGGTGGATAGAAACCATCAGCAAGTCTCACTTTATCCCTTCTAGAGAGGAGTGTAGGTCTGGAAGAGATTGGACTTACCAATCATATGGTTTGATGCCCCTGAGTCAATGACCCAAAGTGACTCGGGAGCAGAGGTACACACATGAAATGTAGAAGCACCTTTACATGATGTAGAAGGGGTAGGAACCGACCTATCTATCTGTCCGAGTGTCCTACCATATAATTCCAAATGATCTCTAAAGGAGTTGATGATGTCTCCCTTGGAACAATCATCAACAAGGGAGACAAAATACTTGTACCCAATATAAGACTATTTTGATTGGACCCCAAACATCTGAATGAACCAAAGAAAAAAGACTCAACATACAACTCTCAACTCTTGGACTGAAGGACACACGACGATGTTTCCCAAACTGACATGACTCACATTGCAAAACTAACAAATGACTCAATAACGGAACCAAAATCTTGAAAGCCTTGAGAGATGGATGTCCCAGTCGGCAATGCCATTGTAGAGGAGTAAGTGAAGTCTGAAGAGCAATTGAAGATCCACCACCATCAATATAATACAATCCACCAGCTTCATGCCCCCCACCAATCTTCTTCCCCGTCTTGAGATCCTGAAAAACACAAGTGGAAGGAAAGAAGGTAACAGAACAGTTAAGAGCTTTGGTTATTTTACTAACAGTCATAAGATTGAATGAAAACTTAGGTACATATAAAACAGATGATAAGGGCACAGAAGCCATGTCAACATTACCAACACCACAAATGGGAGATGAGGACCCATTGACAAGTGTAACAGTATGTGATGTGGATGTTTCAGAATGAGAAGAGAACACACCTAGAGTCCCGGTCATATGATCTGAGGCTCTAGAGTCAATAATCCAGGGAGGGGTTTTAGATGACATGCACGCAATACCTGAATGGGCAAGTGTGGCAGTGGTATGCTGTGAAGTAGTTTGAAGGAACCATTCATACTCATCACGCGGTACACTCACCATCTCCCTCCCAGAAGTAGATGTAGATGTGGAAGGAGTCTAGTCTACCTGTTTACTGTCACTGATATCAACCTCACCTGCTACAGCATGATTACACCATTTAGAGGAGGGCCATGTAGGTCATAACAGAAATTCACTATGTCCTTCCCTACCACAATGAGTACACTTCCTTATAGAGTTATTCTTCCCTCTGCCACAACCTCCCCCTGAGTCACGACCACCCCGACCAATCATGGAACTGCCATGGCCTCCTCGGGGAGCATGACCTCCCCCTCTTATACTATGTCCACCTCCTCTAACTGTCACAAGTGCTGATCTATCAGACTGTGTGGAGTTCTCTGTCTGTCCCAAAGAAATTCTACAAAGCCTTGAGAATACTTCCTCAAGTGTAGGAAGAGAAGCCCCCCAACATTTGGGCTCTAACTGGTTCATACTCCGACTTCAGCCCCACTAAAAATCTTATAACATCTAGTTGTTCCCTTTGCTGTTGCTGAACTTTAATATCTGGAGTGAGGGGATGATAGACATTGAGTTCATTCCTTATATTCTTCATGTAGGCATATTACTCTTCTAGTGTTTTGGTTCCTTGTTGTAAATCAAAGTACTCCTGATAAAGCTGATATACTCTTGTTGTGTTATCTTGTCTAGAATATAGCTTCTTAGCATGCTCCCATATATCCTTAGCCGTATCAAGGAACATGAAGTTGGCACTAATTTTGGGCTCCATACTATTCCACAGCCAAGTCATGATTTGAGCATCTTCTTGTTCCCAATCATCAAACCCAGGAGAGTCAGCCAGTGGCTTCTCATCTTTTACATGCTTCACTTTCCTCTTTTCCTTGAGAAAAACTTCCACAGGTTTAGCCCATGGAACGTAGTTTTCCCCATTCAGTTTAATTGAGGTCATATGTACCCCTAGGTAGTCAGGGGAAACCACCACACTAGGTTTCTGATCATTGTACCCATCTCCTATTGCTGCCATTGTACTCTTTCACAGTTGCCTCTAGCCTGACTTCTCAGCAACAAGCTGGCTGATGTTATTCACAGTTTGATATTTCAGCACCTATTGCAGCCCCTAAACACAACAGTGAGAGCCCACGCCTTGTTCTTATTCACACTATTGCTGACTTCACAAACCCACGAACCACATAAGCATCAATTTAGCACTCACTAATCACATGTAGGCCCTCTTACAACCACTCAATAAAAGTTGTGCACCACAAGCACCATAACACAGTCAAATCTACTACACCCAGTTCAGACTTGTTTAACACATTTAAGAGGGCATTACACAACCACAAAGAACTCGGCAAGGTCACTACATTACACCTTACACCACTCGGCCACCTACAGCAGCCCTAACCCACTCAACCACTTACAGCAGTCCCTACACCATTCAGCTACTGTACACAGCCCGTTCTAGGGCAACAACGAACCTAGTTCTCTAGGTTCTAATCAGTATTAACTGATTCTTGAAGGGTTCCTACCCAGAAATACCAGCAACACAAAAGGACTAGATAACCAACCTTCCTTTGAGAGTATCAACCAACCATTCACTGCTGAAATCACTTTCCTTGATGAAGAAGACTGGGCGCAGCAAAGAGAAACGAGTTGTGATGTCTCAGACCTAGGGTGAACCAGTTCTCTCTATTAACTAACCAGAAACGAAGGTGTCACGAACACAGCTGAGATGCTTTACAAACTGAAGCAGGTCAGGAACCTCGCTCTGATACCATGTTTCGAATGCAGCTACAGTAACCCGAACCAGGAGAGAAGGAAGAAGAAGATGAAGAAGAAGAAAAGAGAAAGAGAGAACAGGAGGGTTTAGTCGAAACTCATAGATTCACTATTTATTCGACCCCCTAATGTTTTTTAGGTTCTAATAACATTTACAAAGACTAAACTGTCCTTACCTAACTATGGGGCAGAGTATCTCTAATAAAACTGCCACATAAGCAAGGTACTTAACAAACATGAGATGACTAAACTACCCCTATTCGGCTCACTTTAATAGTTCTCCTCGTCAATCTGTCCTGGAAAACACAATGAATAGGAAAAAAGGTTATACTACAGTTCAAACTTTTGGTAAGTTTTGAAACAGACAAAAGATTTGAGGTAAGACTGGGAACATGTAGAACTGATTTGAGAGAGAGGTCCTTGCTTAGGTCAACCACCCCCTTTCCAGAGATGGTGGAGAAAGACCCGTCAGTAACTCTCATCTTATCCTGACCAGACAACAAATGATATGAAAATAAGGAGGACATATGTGTCATGTAGTCAGTTGCACCGGAATCAATAACCCAAGAAGTAGAGTCAATAGAGCTAGTTGCACTAAAGGCAGAGACTATACCTGATCTGGCAAGAGAGGTGGAAGAAAATGAATTATTCCTTAGACGGGCTAATGCCCGGCTAAGGACCTCTACCTCACTAGCAGTGAAGCCCAAAGCACCAACTCCAGAGGAATCAGCAACCTGCCCCATAAGAGAAGACACTGTTGGTATATTCTGAGTTGCCACCATTGTTGCTGGTGACAAGATTCCCACTTGCCACATGACCCTTTTGTTGCTTCTTGTCCTTTCTCAATGCAGCTCGCTTCAGGTGAGGATACAGGACCCAACACTTTTCTTTTACATGTCTCTCACCACCACAATGAGTGCACTTAAGGTGCTTCTTGTCTGGATGTCTGTTTCCCTTAGTAGATACCAGGGTTGAATGTTCTCCAAATTGTTCAGTTGGTTGAGTCTGAGAGTCAACTTGCATCTCCTTTCTCCTGACTTCTTCATTCCTCACCAGATAATAAACATGGTGTAACTCGGGCAATTCATCTCTCCCTAGAATTTGTGACCTTATACCCTCGTACACTGGATCCAGGCCAGCCAAGAGCTTAAAGGCTCTACTCTCTTCAATCTGCTTATCATGTCTCTCCTTGTCCCTGGCATTTTCCCAATCCAATATCAAGTGATGGTCAAGTTCTTCCCAAAGACCTTCCAGAGTTGCAAAGTATGTTGCAACTGTCATATCCCCTTGCCTTAAGGCAGCAATGTCTTGATTCAATCTGTAGATTCTAGCATTGTTTTTCTTCTGTCCATAGGTCTTAGACACCTTTTCCCAAATCTTGGCTGCTGTAGGAAAGTGATGAACAGTCCTGGCAACCCGAGGAGTCATAGAGGCAAGCAACCAGGACATAACTATGGCATTCTCCTTGCGCCACACAACATACTCTGCACTGCCAACCTCAGGTTCCTTCTTGTTCCCATCTAAGTAGCCTGTGAGATCACGGGAAGTAATAAAAAGCATTACAGAAACGGACCACTCCCTGAAGTTGTATTCATCCAGCAACACACTTGTAATCTGCAAGCTGTGCAGATTAGGGTTTTCCAGATTTGAAGACCTTGCAGCAGGTTTGTTATCCCTAGAAGAAACCTCTCCAGATATTGAAGACATCTTGACTGCAGCCTCTATGTAGATGACATTGTTTAAGACTAGCCGAAGAGATCATGGTGCTGAAAAAGAGACTAGTTGCAGAATTGAAGAAGGTTCTGACAGCTCGCAAAAATGTTTCAGACTTGTCACAGTTCTGAAGCAGTTCAGTTACAGCAGCAAATGAGGTGTTATGGGCTGGTAACCGACCTGAAACTGAGGGCTCTCCACCACTGTGCTATGTAGACTTCACTTGAGCTTCGAGTACTGCAACTATAAAGAGAGTTCTCCCCCTTACGGCCAATACTAGGACTGTTGAAATCAGTCCTCAACTAGGTCTGTCCTATATAGACCTCTCTTAGTAGTCGAATAGCTACTAACTGCTAGAAACAATCTAGTAGGACATCAGCTTCTGGGTCTTACTTCCCTTGCGCCCTACAACCAAGGTTAACCCTAGGTTCGAACCTTGTGTTGTTCTCCTACAACCCTAGGGTTTCACGGCAGCAACCCAGATAAAAAAAGAAAAGAAAGATAGCAAGTGAGAAGAGATGGCGTCGGCTGTAACCAGGAAGGTGCTTAATGCTCTGATACCATGAAAGCTAAAATGTTGTAGCCGAAGCAGTAGAAGAGAGGAGAAGACCAAGAGATGCTGATAATGTCAAACTAAATGACCTAGTCGACAGTACTATTATTTATATTAGAGTACAGTACAATGTTACAAGAAATGACTAGAATGCCCCTAATTAGTGATGGGACACCCAGACAATTTAAAACACTAAACAAACTTAGGCCCATTAACACAGGCCCAGTACATAACAACTTAAACTCAGATACAGGCTAATAAGAATTCTTATCAGCCGAACCATCAATACATGAAAACCATCAACCTAACAGATAGTGTATGTCCTTAGCTCCAATCAGATTGGTGTGCATTGAGATTTATGAATTAATAAAATCAATTCATTATTGTTTCATGTTTTGATTGGTGTGTTTCTATGAATTACCCCTTAAGCTACACCTATGAGACTTATGATAGTTTAGAAAGTTGTCAACCATTGAATAAACTTGGAGAGTTATCTAACAATGCTAACACTAATGTACTGCCGAAATGGTGGAGCAACTTGTCTCAGTTGCTAAGTAGACCCTAAGTATATTCAATGGGTATTTGTAAGAAACACTACAAACACTAAATATGAACCGATTTTCAGTTATGCCCTAGACCTTGAAGATAGATGGGCAAAACTAGAAAGTTCCACTTTAACTCCAGACTTGATAATGATACTACATTAGGTCTTGGACCAGGTTGCTTTTGATATGCTAACTAGTGAGATACTTTTGGGGTCAAATATCTAGGAATGTTGGAGTAGTTTGGAATATGTTATGTCCCAGAAACTTGGCACACAATTCTCAGACGCAGCAAAATTCACACAACTAGAACATCAACAAGGGACTGGTATTCATTCAAAAGAAAAGAAGAACATTAACAGTTGGTCGGTTCTTCAAGAGACCACCGGCTCTCCCAATCACTCACAGTATTCTTCACTCAACAAAAGACTCTCTCCCCCATCCCCCAAAGCCCCTTCTTATACTCTTCTTACAGCATAACTAACTCCCCAATAAATGCCTAGCTGGCCAAGTTATAAATGCCCACACTCTTCTTATTCCTAACTGACATAGCTATAAATGCCTCAAGACTCTCCTTATTCCCTCCAGCCATAATTGCCCCCATGTTCAATTGTTTCCCCCTTCAGCCGAAAGCTAACCTTTCCCTTTCCTAGCATACGTAAAGTTAATTGGGGGCCTATCATTACCCGTCGCCCAAAGTCTAACCTTGTTCTCAAGGTTAAAATGAGGAAATTGGTCTCAAAGTAAGTCAAAAGGCTCCCACGAATCTTCAAAATCAGGCAGGTCCTACCAATGGATAAGCACTTCCGAACCAGTAACTCCAGGCATAGTGGATGGACGCACCCCTCAAACGTCCGCAGAAACTTGGCACACAATTCTCAGACTCGTAGCAGAATTCACACAACTAGAACATCAACAAGGGACTGGTATTCATTCAGAAGAAAAGAAGAACATTAACAGTTGGTCTGTTCTTCGAGAGACCGCCAGCTCTCCCAATTTCTCACAGTATTCTTCACTCAACAAAAACCTCCCTCCCCCATCCCCCAAAGCCCCTTCTTATACTCTTCTTACAGCATAACTGACTCCCTCAATAAATGCCTAGCTGGCCAAGTTATAAATGCCCATACTCTTCTTATTCCTAACTGACATAGCTATAAATGCCTCAAGACTCTCCTTATTCCCTCCAGCCATAATTGCCCCCATGTTCAATTATTTCCCCCTTTAGCTGAAAGCTGACCTTTCCCCTTACTGGCATACGTAAAGTTAATTGGGGGCCTATCAGAATATTACCTAATTGGGTGACCTTTGTAATATGATCAGCCCCTTTGTCAGACAAAGTGAATATCAGGGTTAACACTCTCTTTGATAAAAACTAAAAACTACCAGCAGTGGATTCCAACTATTTTTTAAATCTCTTTGCAAAATGTAGTTATGATTGTGTATTTATGATATATTATTTTATGAAAAAGGTTTGCAAAATGTTTTAATCCCGAAATCCATCCAAGCAAAGGGTGTGACACTACAAACAGTCAAGGAAGAGGTCCTTCCCTATGTAGTTTTTGATCATTTAAGGATAAGAGGTTAAGAGCAAAAGACCATTACAGGGCTGAAACCTAATGGGCTTTATCTTTATGTCAATCCATTATCCTTGGGGTTCATAGGGTGGCTAAAACCAATGATCACTTAGACATAAGTGTTGGGCCCATACTAAGCCCAACTCAATTGGCTTAGGGGTTCACTAAGTTTGATCAGTTAATTTGACCCATGTGTTTTCTGGCATGGGCGATCCCATATGGACTTATATAAGACCTTTGTGGGTTCCACACCATACATTCTTCGAGCCTAATAAAGTTTTCAACAGTTATGTAATTGAACCACTAAGTAATGGGCCTTATCCCACTAACTACTTGGACTAGTTACATGACAAGCAATAGGTCAAATATGGGTATGGATCTCTGTATTATCTAATGTGATTAGAAGACTAATCAAATCAGACTTAGATAGTCCTAATCACATTAGGATTGGGGTCTATGTATCAAAGACAAGAAGTAGAGATCGACCACCACTAGTGCACTTGTTCTAGCACCTTTCTCTCTACTCTCTTAATACCCAAAACCCTAGTACAACCTAGCCTTGAGAAGCTTTTTCTTCTCTTTGTTTCTACTGTGTTTTCTTCTGCAAAAAATCAGAAATTAAAGTGGTTTTACAGCTGAAAAAATCCAAGTTAGTTTGAGAAGTAATTCATCTGAAACTAGTTGCAAGATGAACCTCTACATATCAACTATGTCATCTTTAGTTGGGAGAATAATTTGAGCCTGAATCTTGGGCGTGAACCACCACTCTAGGAGCTGCACTCTGTGGCCTCCATGTTAGGTACCACTCATAGTTTATTTGGAAATGAAATCTAGTTCGATCCAATGCTAGATCAACCCTAGGAGAACCCTATTGAGGATTTTATCGTTTTTGTTACTTGATTTTATTTGTTATTTGTTTAGTTAGTTAAGTGGGAACCACAGCAAACTATTTAGAATCTTTTAGAGTAGAGTTTTTGTGTTCTATTGAGTTTTTGTATCAGCCACCCTATCAGGGCATATCAGTTATTGTACACAGTCTTTATTTTAAGTATAAATACCAATGGAAGAGGGCAGCCAGAACTGATTGTTTTCTCTTCCTTTCTTCACTCTCTCTTTTTCTTCTCTCTTCTCACAAAAACTTCTTCTTTTCTTGCTCTTTCTTCTACAGTTTGTCTTTTTTTTTTATTACAGCAGATTTCTACTTGGTATCAGAGTTGTTCAACCAATCCACAACTATTCCTGAATCGCCATCAATAATCAGTCTTTCAATACCCAACTCTTTGGCTTTCTTAACCCCATATACTGCTGTCAATAATTCTGATCTAACCACATCACCTTGCTCAATTGTGCCTGAGTACAAAGCAAGTATGTTTCCTTCCTCATCCCTTATGACCAAGGTTTAAAATGTCAATGTCGGTGGAAATGTCGCTTACCAAAATATAGGACATATGTCAGAAATGTCGGAAATGTCAAGGGGTAATATTGTAAAAATTAGAGACATTGTGAAAATATTATGAAATATGAGGAAATATGCAATGATATTTTGTAAAATGATAAAAGAAGCACTAAGACATATTTCTAGACTATTATCTTATTCCCAACCATTATATAAAGCTAAGAAACTAAGATCAATAACAAATTAGTAAATGACGATATACTGATTTATTATGCATTTTGATGTTTTTACAAGGTTATCTGATATTTTCTTTTCTTATTTTTAATTCTGATTTATTATAAATTCTAATATATTTATTTCACACTAGTAAATAGAAATACATTTATTCTGATTTTTTAAATATTAAAGTCATAATACATTATGTTTTATTATCAATTTAATAAACTGATTCTCCTTTTTGAAGTATTAAAATAATGATAAATTCTGATTTCTTATAAAACTTAATGAATTTATTATGATTTTTAATACTAAACTTATAATAAATTATGATTTAGTATAAAATTTAATAAACTTATTCTGATTTTTTACATTAAATGTAGAATATGATTTACTAAAAAATTTAATAAACATTTTCTGATTTTAATAAATATTTAAAAAAATACTAACTAGTTAATATTTAATTACTTGAAAAATATTTTATGTTTTATATTATGAAGTAATTAATTTATTCTTTTGTTTTTATATTTTGTTAATTCTTTTTTATAAATATTTTATTTGAAATATTAAATAGAAATTATTAATGGAATAATTTATATTAATATACTTATTATAATAATATAATATATTAATGTACATTAGTTGACATCCTGTCGACATTATCAACATCTTGTCAACATAATAGAAAAAACTGCCTTTTTTTTGTTATTTGGACCGATTTAGTCAACATTTCCGAAATATAGGAAATGTCGACCGAAATAATGTAATTTTTATATTACCATCCATTTTCATGTCGGTGAGCCTCGACATCGACATATGTCGGGCGACATTAGCAACATTTCACGACATTTGAAACCATGCTTATGACCCCTCCAATACTAAGGGGCCCGGATTGCCCATACTACTACCATCAAATTTTCCTCCATTCTTTTTTTCCTTTGGCCTTTGAGAAACTTCTTATTTGACCCTTGGGGTGTCTACAAAGAAAGGTTTGCACTATCCACTTTGCTTTTCTTGAGCCTCTCCTCCTCTTGGACACACATGGAGATCAACTCACTAGGGCTCCACTTTTCCTTCTAGGTATTGTCCATGACTTTCAGTTCATCAAACTGAGAGAGAAGAGAATTTGGGATAAATTGGACAAGGAATCTATCATCTACATTCATCTTTATGTGTTTAGTTAGCATGATCAATCATGTGGAGTACATGTTCTCTTACACCATCTAGACCATCATTTTCAAATTTACTAGTTGCGTCATCAAAGCGCTATCAATTGCTTTAGTGGAGCCAGTAAACTGCTCCTAAATCCTAGCCATATATTTGTTCACAATTCTCTCATCTAGGATATTGCCTCTAATATTCTTTGAAATCGTTCAAAATCATCCATTTTATTATCATTAAACGAATATGATTAGCTTTCACCCAGCCTTCATATTTCTCTTTTTCCTCTTTCATGCTTTGATTAGTGGGTTTTGGATGTTTATCCTCTAATAGGACAAAATCAATCATCATAATGTTCAGGACTATCTCTATTAGTTCATTCCAGTTAGATAAGTTTGATCCATTCAAAGTCTCGATGCTGGACAAACAACTATGAATTGTGGCAGTATTCAAAGATGGAAAAAAAAAAAAAAAAAAAAAAAAACAAAACAAAGGAAAACATGCTCACTACATTGCATCTTAGTTCCTTATGCATGTTAAATCAAAATAATGCCATTAAGACGCACAACATCTAATTGATTAAGACTTAGCTGGCATTTGATAAATCTAAAGTCAGATGTTTGAAAAGTCAAAAAGCTATTATTTGTGTCTATAATCTAAAATGTAGTATAAATGATTTTCTTTTAGTAGTTCCGAAAAGATTGTTTATTAAGTTTACTATTTTACCACTAAAAATAGATTGTTTGATAATATTACATATAACAAAAGTAACATGAAATACAAATATTATTATATTAATAAACAAATGTTATGATTTGTTGAAATAAATAGTTATTTATTATTAAATTAATAATAATAAATAGAAGGGCAGCCTTGTGTACGAGGCTTCCGCCAATGCGAAGTCTAGGAAGAGATTGAAGTATGCAGCCTTACCCCTGCACATACAAAGAGGCTATTTCCAAGATTTGAACCTTGGTCCTAGGTCGCAATGGACCAACCCAACTATTGCTCTACGGCCCACCCTCAATAATAAATATTTGATAATAATATTGATTATTTATTATTACTAACAATTAAATAAAACTACTGTTGTTGTTATTATTATTATTAAATATTATTATTTATTTAAATAAAATAATATTATTTGTTTTTTAATTAATAATAAATATATCAATAATAATATTTTTATTAATATGAAACAATGATTTTAATATTATTAAATAAATATTATTATTTATTATTATTGTTATTATTATTATTAAATAGATGTCTATAATGAGGGTATTAATGTCATTTCATCACCTCTAAAATGCATCTGATTGTGGTAAAACACGAGACCAAGTCTTACCATAGACGTCTTTTCTCTTGTTAGATGTTAGAAGTAGACGTGATCTCATGCTTGCTAAAGGTTTTGTCCTTGGTAGTGAGGCAAGTAATAGGTATCTAGTCTTTTGGTGTGAGAGTTTTTCTCTTTTTTGGGGGTGGGGGGTATCAAGCTTTTTTTTTATAAGTTTTCTTTTTGAGAAGCTTTAGCTTGTAAGGTATTCCCCCCATCCAAGACTGCCATTTCACCACTCCTATATATCAAGCTTGGGGATGTTAACATGCTCTTCATTCCAGAAACTTCAGAATGAAAGCTAATATACATATAAAGAAAAAGCCACTAGGGACTAACCATATTACAATACAAGTGTCTCAAACATAAGACTGTGATACCACTTACAAATCCCTCCCTTGCAAGGAAATCGCAGTGCTGTTGTTAGATCTAGGCACCAAATGAGTAGTTCATATGACTTGTCAGCATCCTAGTCACCAGCGGTGATTCCAGATTCCAGAACATGAAGATGCACCGTGCTACAACATCTATTTGGCAGAATTTGTAATGCTAAAAAAATTGGAGTCTTCAAAAATGTACCATCTTAAATTATCCTAAAGTAATTACATATGAACTGTCTAGTTAATAGGGCAGTTTCCTCTAGGATGGGGTTCAAGTGTAATAGTGGTCACATTAAAAAAATGAAAGTTAGGTCCACATCCAGTCTACCCCTCTCCAAAATCCAAATAGCAGAGAGGATCATTAGGTAATGGTCCTAAAAGGAATGTTACAGAACAAGCCAAAACAGCCAATATGAAGCACTCATCAAAAGAAAATTGCGATTCAGTATTAGATGTGGAAAAGCAGATTGAATAAGGGTTGTTTAGCAGAAGTCAAAATAGTATAATCAAAGAACAGACTAAAGACTCTAGACAAGGGTCTTAAAATTAGATTTAGAGCACCAGATTATCAATGCACATTCAAGGAATACCAATCAAATATATTAATCAAGAATAAAAGCCTAAAGATTCTGACCTTTGCAAATAATAATGACAAAGAATTGGGGAATTCCCCTGTGGCAATGATGAGAAAGAGCAGAAAAGGAAATGACAAGCAACTATTATAGAACATTATCTCAATTGATGAAAGTCTGTTCTCTGCACCAGATTTCTCCACTAGTACCAGGTACGTGGTCTATATATGTAATCAAGCACTTGTATCAGTAAAACAAGACAAAAAAAATATATTTGAGTTCCAAAAGTATATGCTAGTATGCTTTAGATTTAAGTTTTCAATCTTGTGTCTATTATATACATGAACCATTAAAGATGTGAACTCAACCTGGAAAAAAACAGAGGTCAGGGCCATGCTATATCCAAAGAGATCAAAGGAAAAATCTCCCAGTGCTGCTATAATGACTCCAGCAGCAATGATTATAACCGAAAGAGACACCTGAAAAAACAACAGATACAAGCAACAATTTGAAACAATTTTTTAATTTGAAGTGGGGCTAGAGCAATAATTAAAAGCACAGAACAAGGAACCAGAACCTTCAGAAGTGTGAAGCATAAGCCTCAAGGTGTGTGGCTGAAGCCTCATAACAGATCATTTTTTAAGAATAACATGAAACTAAAGTGAGGGAAAAGTGTATAATTGTAAAATAACATATTTTCATATAGGAAGAGCGTGTAAATGAATATTATCATCATCATTATCCTCGAAGCCTTGTCCCAACTGTAAGGGATCAGCATGAATCCTGTTTTGCCATTTTGTTCTGTTCAGTGCCATATTCATATCCATTGTTAAATGAATATCTGATCACATGAAGAACTTTAATAATATTTGAGCTTACAAGCCATTTAATTACTAAAAGTTTTTTATTTTTATTTTTTGAAACAGTAAGTTATTGTATTGAGAAAGATAATAAAAAAAGATACAAAGAGGGACACTGTACATTGAGTATATACACTTAAAATAATACCCTTTGAAAAAACGGTTTATAGCACAAGTTTAAGAGTTCACAAAAAAAGATGTTTGAAATCCAAATAAAAAAACTATAGTTTCTTCCCTCTAAAACGTTTGTGAAGGCCAGAAGAGAACAGCATTCCCATCATCCTTTTAACCAACTTTTCATCTAAGCGCCGTACATGGTCAACATCCTTCACTACTCCTTATAAAATTTTCCAATGTCGGTATTTTGTTCATCGCAGAGGTCTACACAAAGAAAGCCACTTTAGACGAAACAGCTCTATACCATATCCTTGTGCCTAGAAACTCTATCAACACCTCTAGTCACATTGCTATAAAAAAGCTTCAATGAGAACTTCCCTGATTTCTCACAGGCCCAAATCTTTTTGTCAGCCCTTTCTGCGCTCAAACTTGTACTGTATAATTTCTGCACCAAGCCTAGTAAAGATGCCACCTCACAATAATTTAGATTTCTGTGGAATTGCACATTACGAATTATTACAATGTTATGTATGATATATCACTAAATATTCAGACACCCTTGCTTCTTTCTTTTGAGCTATTTCAAACAGCATCAGATATGTTTCCATGAGAGGCCTTCAATCACACCAATTGCCTTTCCAAAACAGAACTCTCCATTTCCTACTTCATATTTTATACCCTTCATGAACAGATGATATGATTTTTGTACTCCCACACCAAGTATCCATGTGAGGAATTTATTAGAAAGGTTTAAATGTAATACAGTATCTCTGTAAATATCTTGAAGAGATTTAATAACTTGAATATGCATACATAACACAATACACACACAAGGCATCTCAAGGTGTGTGAAATGTGCCTTAAACTTTCATTGCATGAGCCTCAAGGCAACCTCAAAGCATAATTCTCACACTTTTTAAAACATTGGTTTACAGGGATGCTTCATTTCCGGGGTTATACTTCTTTTTTATCAGCACTTCAGGGGTTATACTTGATGCCTTGGCAAAATTGATTCCAAGATAAAGGGACCATTTGATAACAGCTGAAGTGGCTGAAGTGAAAAGCTTACTGCTGCTCAAGAATTTTTTTTTACACCTGTCCCATAAGTACTCCCATCCTACCCTTGAAAAGATTAAAAGCAAAAATCTAAGACAGCTGTCAGAATATTAACTGAGTTCTCACTTAGTGTGCTTACAAGGGTGTGCCTAGTGGGTCCCAACTGAACTACTATACCCTTGAATATTTTATTGTTTAGTTATTTTATCAACTAAAAGACAAGCAATAAACTGTTTAGTTCAACAACTTCAGTCATTATCAAATGGCCACTTAGGTAATATTGGACTAGGAAACTGACAGCACTTTCTCTGGTTAGAAAAATCTTGTTCAAAGGGTTCACTTCAGATAAAATGACACAAAAACAAAGTTGCATCAGTTCAAGCCAGAGTTAACTAGAGAAAAGGAAAAGTTCTAGAAAAATCTTGTTCAAAGGATTCACTTCAGATAAAATGACACAAAAACGAAGTTGCATCAGCTCAAGCCAGAGTTAACTAGAGAAAAGAATAAGTTTTCCTTTTCTGATCATATACCGGTTTTCTGAGACCCAAATCCAAATGCAAGGCCAGACCAGTGAACAAACAACCCAGTACAAAAACTGCATTCTGAAATATTCCCAAAATACTGGCCTGGCCAAAAACTTCATAGATAACAGATATTATACATACAACTTATCGTCAAGGCTTGTATAGACATAAATAGGTTACATTTTTTTATTTAATGGGTTGATAGTCATTTGTCTAACCAGTCGAGCCACAACCAAGTGACTTGAGCAGATGGGCTTCACAATTAGATATCCAAATGCCAAATCCTACAATTATATGATCTACAAAATCTAGTAGTTGCATGTCTTTTTTACATGAGAATATTTATGGAATGGTTCCCTGTCAAACATGAAAATGTCTTGACCTAGAGTACTGGGGCAGAATACCTATTCCATTTTTCACAAATAGAATGTGAAAATACATTAAAAAAAAAAAAAAAAGGTAAAAGTAGTTTCAAGAATTTTGGAGAAGCCTATTTGATTCTAAAAAGGTTTGAGAGAGATTCACGAAGTATGTTCAATAACAGTTTAAAAGTTGCTTTTCATGGACAAAAAATGGAATTATTGATTCCCTATAAAAACAAAATCAGTTTTCGTTTCCAAAGCAGAAATGAGCCCCACTGCTATTCCTAAATCAGAAAAAAAATACTGATTTTCTAATTTTAGATGCAAGCTTACTTTTTTTTCTACAAAGTTCATCAAAACTCCCCATTTGCTTTATATGCTAATGTGGCATAAGACAGTGAACATATAGAAATTATCAACCTATGGGTCAGTTCTTGGATGACAATGATTGATCATATACCTGTATTGAAGGCCTCCCTTTTCCTGAGAAAAATCCAGCTACCAAGACACCAAGTGGTGTAAGTCGTTTTAAGGCAATATACATTGGAATATTCACCCCTTTCAAGCTTGCCAAAGCAAATGCCACATTTGCATTATAGAAAAATGAAACCGGGAATAGTTTCTTTGCAGTCATGGTGTCAAATCCTTTGGACTTTGTATAGCCCATCACTCGACCAAAGTGTATAAGCAAGGACGTCACCAATTGCTAATTGACAGAAGATAAATGATAGCCATATCAATAAATGAAAAAAGACAGTAGGCAAATAATTACAAAATACAAAAACAGAGAATACTAATTTCTTTGATTGATACCTGCAGGATGAGCAGAGTCATTGAGTGCCCATACTGCATCAGAATTGCCTTATTAATAAAAACCATGGACATCGAAGCAACCCCATATGAGAACGCAGAAATGAAACTACAATCATCATTATGTAATTAGTTAGACCGGTGCAGATTGACTTTGAAGAAGGAAAAAGAACAAACTCAGAATCCTAATTATTTTTGAACCCTCAGCAAATTAACTAATGGGGGAGAGACTAAACTTGGTCTACCAGAACAAATAAAACTTAACCAATGAACCTCAAATTCACCTCCCCTGGCACAACTTTCAATGAAAACCATACATGTATTATTGGCCACCAACTCATTGATCAAGACAGATCAAAACAACAATAAATTTCCCCTTGTCAGATTATTATATTTCCTCCCAACCAAAAACATTCTTTTCCATACATTGCAGTCAAAGTATTTTTGCTGTATGTACAAGATTAAGGTCCTTTAGTTGGCTTGATAATGAGACAACATGGAGACCAAAGATTAAACCAGAAGCTGAATTTTCCAGATTGAACAACAAGTTTAAGAACTGCATGCACTCAAAGGATAAACATCAATTCTAGATGATTTATCTCACATGCATATTGCCTCGAAAACTGGTCGGGTGGAAACCGTGGCATAGTGTCTGAACATGCATAGTAAAACCAAACACTAATCTAATGATCCATGAATATAAAAAGCAAAATTCAGTTCAAGATAAAACGATAAGCACACAGAATAGACATGCAAAACTCTCTCAGGCATAAGAACGGGGGCACGAAAATGCTATCAGATTCCAATATATGAATCCATTACCCTGTGACAAATAGATATAAATTTGAAAGAAAACAAATTTAAGAGTCAAAACCAAAAAAAAAAAAAAAATACCATAAGTAATTAAGAATACGGAATCCAGTTTCCAATAAAATGGCTGATCGCAATCTTCGTAAATGCAATTTCAATACAGCTTTAATGGAACAAAAAAGAAGAGATGGCATGAATTTTAATAAATAAAATAAACAACCTCTTAAATGGGCTCGTTTCTAAGACAAGTGCACTCCCACTTTCCATGGCGATCATATGGACTGGTAGCTTTTCGCACTAAATCACTCCACCAGAAAGCATCAAACCGGTACCAATTACATGATTTAGAATAAGAAACTTTCCTTTTAACGCAAAACCCATCAAAATCCAGGTGACAACCTAGAAATACATGAACCCAAATCAGTATATATGCAAGTTCAGAAACCCATAAGTTTCGTCTTGCAAACAAGATCAGGTTTGGTCACACAAATCGGAACTTAATAAGCAATGAAGCAATTAAAAGGTTACCTGTCAAAGATCCTCTTACATTGCTCTCTACAAATTGATTGCAGAGATGAATCCTTATTGAGGTTTGCTTGAGCAGTGGAAGAGGAGTAAGCCGTTACCCCGTTTCTTCTTTTTTTTTTTTTTTTTTTTTTTGCGCATTTGTTTTGAAACGCCTCGTTAGCAACTATGCGAAGATTTTGACTCTTCATGTGAAGCTGACTTCAATTTCAAGCAATCACGTCTCTATATGATGTTTTAAACAACTTAACATTTAAAAAATTAAATAAAATTATTAATCACAAATGTAAGGAATTAAGGATTGTTTAAATATATATAGTGCAAATATAGATTTTGAAAAATTATCTCACTTGCATATTCCCATATAAGTAAATACAAATATGTATAGTATAGGTTTAATAATACGAAATATAAGGCTTTGTACCTTATATATTTCATGTGAAATTATCTCACATGCATATTCCCATATAGGTAAATACAAATATGGATAGTACAAATATAGGTTTAGTAATATGAAATATAAGATTTTGTACCACATATATTTGTATTTGCACTCTTTTTCTCAATTAAGACTAAAATCGAAAATTTATGTCAATTCCAATGGGTTAAGAAAAATCATTTTATAAATATAACTAAAACTGAGGACCCTCTAAAATCATATGAATGGATCAATGAACCCCACTCAATTATTGTATCTTCACTTATGCATTCTATACAAAAATAAAATAAAACAAAATAAAATGTTGGTCCCATTATAACTACCACCTAGGTTACACAAGGATTTATCCCTTGTACATGGTTGTACAGTTAAATTAACCATCAACCAATGACCTTTAGGGTAAGAATCTTATCAAATGGTGAGATAGGTCCCAACCCCATCATGTCCATCACGTGCCAATATGATAGATAGTTTATAATATAGACCTTTGTAAAATTCAAATTGTTGTGACTTGTGGATGCACATGGATGTTGATAGAAAAACAAAAGAAGATATGAATGAGAAAGGGGAATAACATAGTGGCCTGGTATTTACAAATTTAGTGGGTGCTCTGAAATAAAAAAAGTCAAACATTTGCAAAAAGGAGAGTGTTAAACTACTTATTTTTATATAGCAAAGATAAATATAAGTTGTATAAGGGCATGATAAGCACATGTGCAGGTTGAGGGTAAGATATAAGTTTACAATATTCTAAAATATGATATACATTATATTATATAAACCAAGAAAAGTATCCATAGATTATATTATATAAAAATATTATAAAATATGATATACATTATATTATATTTTATAATATATAAATAATAGCATATATATATATATATTAAAATATTATATTCACTTCAGCCATTGGTTAGGTCAGGCCGTTAACTTCTCTAAATCTAACATTTAATTTCATTAGCAATGTGTATTATCGGATTACCAAGGTTCTTATGAAAGTTACCACTGTGCAAGCTCTTAAATATTTAGAGATTTACTTAAGCTGCCCCTTTTTATTAAGCATAAAAGTCTTCCTCTTTATCTTTTATTAAGGACTAGTGTAAAGGCATATGCTATATATATGTGCAAGTAAATGGTAAAGATATTAGTTGATATTGTGTATCAAATTTAACTTTTATGACATGTTGTTAGGATTAAATTCTGAATTACCGATTAATTAGTATGGCAAACAAGAAAAAATAATTGAGGAATATGTGAATTATAAAGCAAATAATAAGAGCAAAAGAAAGGTAAAGATGGCACCAGATTTACGTGGTTCGGTCAAAGAGACCTACATCCACGGGAGAAGAAAGAAAAACATATTTATTCATGTCCTTGATGAGAGAACTACAAACTGACCACCTTACTAGTGCCGAAATGCCTTTAACAAAGCCTTGAAGCACTCAAAAAAGGGCATAGATGACTGCTTTGAGCTGGTGTGAGAGAAACCCTTAATGGCAGCAGAGAAGAAAAAGAACGATCCAAACAGAGTAGGAGCAGATCTTGTCAGAAGATGGTGATGAAGTTCTCCCAATCTTTTCAGCCTTCTAATGCTCTCTCTCCATACACATACTACCCTTAGGAGGCACCCCTTTTATAGAAAAAAATAGGGCAGTGGAGAAGTCACAATAAGTGTAGCAGTTTTTTGTGGTGTAATTGTGACTGTTACAACATTCATCTCAAAAGATAAATGTAGCAGTTTTGGTGGTGTAATTGAGACAGTTACAACATTCATACCAAAAGATAAATGTAGCAATTTTGATGGTGTAATTGAGGCTGTTGAATTACTTAGCCACATCAAACGTCAACAATATCCACCTTGGCGATAATTCAAACAGCAAATCTTCCTCTCCAAATGCCCCAAGGGCATCAAGCATCAAATGAGACAAGACCCACCAAGTTGATGCAAGCATCAAACTTGGATGATGGTAATGGCTTTGTCAACATATCAGCAGGATTCTTAGCGGAAGCTATTTTGTTGAACAAAACACGACCATCCTCAACAATATCACAAACAAAGTGATAACACACATCAATGTGCTTGGTCCTCTCATGAAACATATGGTCATGAGTCAAATGTATGGCACTCTGACTGTCACAATAGATCACTGTAGCCTCCCGTCTACCTATGAGTTCACCAACCAGATTTTGTAACCATAAAACTTCCTTAGCGGCATCAACCATAGCCATATACTCAGCTTCAGTCATAGACAAAGCAATAGTTGACTGAAGTGAAGCTTTCCAGCTAATAGAGGTACTCCCCAAAGTGAAACAATAGCCAGTGAGAGATCTCCTTCGATCAAGATCTCCAGCATAATCGGAATCACAATAACCGACAAGCTTCTCTATGGATCTTCCAAACTCAAGGCATAAATTAGATGTACCTCTCAAATACCTAAGGATCTACTTCACGGCTTCATAATGAGCCTTCCCCGGACAGGACATATAACGGCTCACAACACTGACTACCTGAGCAATATCTGGACGTGAACATACCATATCATACATGATGCTACCAACAACACTAGAGTAAGGCACACGAGCCATATAGACCTTCTCCTCATTAGACTTGGGTGACTGCTTCGCCGATAATTTGAAGTGAGCTGCTAGAGGAGTGGAGACAGGTTTGGCATCTGACATGCCAAAACGATCAAGAACTTTCTCAATATAGTTCTGCTGACTGAGAAACAGTTTCCGGTTCTCATGATCACGAATAATCTCCATACGTAGAATTTTCTTCGCTGGACCCTGATTCTTCATCTCGAACTCATTGTTCAAGAGAGACTTCAACTTCACAATTTCAGACTTATTCTTAGAAGCAATGAGCATGTCGTCAACATATAATAACAGATAAATGAAGGAATCATCAGAGAGTTCCTAAAATAAACACAACTGTCAAAGGCACTCCTGGGATAACCGGTAGAAGTCATAAAAGCGTCAAAGCGCTAATACCACTGCCCTTACAGAGACTTCTTCAACAAGCAAACATGGTCTTCCTTTCCTTCTACAACAAAACCATCTGGTTGTTTCATATAAATCTTCTCTTTCAAATCACCATGCAAGAATGCAGTTTTAACATCTAACTGCTCTAATTCCATGTCATGCATAGCTACTAAAGCAAGCAAGGTATGAATAGAAGAATGTTTAACAACAGGGGAGAAGACTTCGGTGTAGTTAATACTTGCAACTTGACTGAAACCCTGTGCCACTAACCTTGCTTTGTGTCGAGCATCCTCAACACTAAGAATACCCTCCTTAGTCTTCTAGACCCACTTGCACCCAACAATTTTCTTCTTTGGTGGTGGTGATACAAGTTCCCATGTGCCATTCTTTTCAAGGGATGCAATCTCCTCTTCCATGGCAATTAACCACTTACCACTGTCTGGACTGGATATGGCTTCATCGTAAGTGGTTGGATTGGTAGTGCTATCTACCTCACAAGTGACAGTCAATGCATAAGACACACAATCATCAAATCTGCTTGGTGGTCTTATCTGTCGCCTCGATCTATCTTTGGCAATAATATGCGACTCCTAACTGAGCTGAACATCATTCGATGTGATTGGCTCATCTGAAATAGATTGAGAAGGTTGTGAAGATGGATTGGGCTCCACCTCCACCTGGATCCGGTCATCCTGTGATGTACCTAAATCACCAGCAACAGAATCCTCCTTCCTTGGAGATAACATGTGTGATTCATCAAATATAACATCACGACTAATAATAATTTTCTTGCTCGAAGGGCAATACAACTTGTAACCCTTTACACCAGAGCCATAGCCCACGAAAATATATTTCTTGGCTCTAAGTTCTAACTTTTCATCGTTAACATGAGTATAAGCAGGACAACCAAATATTCTTAAAGATGAATAGTCAGTAGGAGTACCTGACCAAATCTCAAATAGAGTCTTAACCTCGAGAGTTGAATGCGGAGATTGGTTCACCAAATAGGCTGCCATGGAAACTGCCTTGGCCCAAAAGGACTTATCCAAACTTGCATTGGACAACATGCAACGAGCCCTTTCTAAGAGTGTGCAGTTCATCCACTCTGCCACACCGTTCTGTTATGGTCGACCAACACAGGTGCAGTGTCTAATGATACCTTCCTTCAAACAATAATTTGTAAAGTCAGACTCACAAAACTCGAGCCCATTATCAGTCCTCAACCTTTTAATCTGCCTTCCTGTCTGCTTCTCGATCATAGTTTTCCACTGCAAGAAGACTTCAAACACATCATTTTTATTTTTGAGAAAATACACCCATACCTTTCTGGAGAAATTATCGATGAATGATAGAAGATAATTTGCTCCACCCTTCGAAGAAATACGAGAAGGGCCCCATAAATCTGAATGGATGTAATCAAGTGTACCTTTGGTCCTATGTATCCCTTTGGCAAAACTAACATTTTTGTGTTTACCAAACACACAATGTTCACAAAATTCAAGAGTAACTATGACATGCCCACAAAGTAAGCCCTTCTTGCTCAAAGAAGTCATCCCTTTCTCGCTCATATGTCCGAGACTTATATGTCACATCTTTGTAAGATCTTCCTTAGACATGGATGAGGAGACCAAAGCAGAAGATTCTATTACAGTACTTCCCTGCAATACATATAATCTACCAACCTAGTTAGCTTTCATAACTACCAAAGCACCTTTAGTTACCTTAAGAACTCCACCTTCAGTTGAATATTTGCAACCCCTGGAGTTGAGTGTACCCATTTAGATCAAGAACATGGTGGACTTCATTTAATGTCCTCACAATACCATCATGAATACGCACCTGGACGGTCCCTTTACCGACAACCTTGCAAGCTGCGTTGTTGCCCATTAAAATAACTCCACCATCAAAGTTTTCATATGTGGAGAATGCACTTTTGTCGGGACACATGTGGTAAGAACATCCTGAGTCCATAATCCATTCTGAACCCTTCCTTGCAACTGCATCTGCAATTAGTAGAAGATCATTCTCTGACTCATCCACCGCAACACTTGCTTCGGCATGAGGATCTTTCTTTGTATTACCACTTGCCTGATGTTTCTGCTTATTTTGCAACTTGAAACATTTAGCCTTAACATGACCTTTCTTTTTGCAATAGTTGCAAGTCAAATTACAATGCTTTGACTTAGATCGACCCTTTGACTTATTGCTGCCACTTCTTTCAGGTGGCCTACCACGAACAATGAGACCCTCGACTGTAGAGTTACTTGGGTTATTGGTCAGTTGATTATCAATCAGTTCGCATTGTAACAATGCATTCTTTACATCTTCAACTGTAATCTCCTCATGCTCATAAAATAAGGTCTCTCTAAAATGCTTATATGATGCAGGTAAAGAACATAAAAGAGTGATAGCCAAATCTTCATCATCAATTACAACATTAATATTTTGTAAATCCATGACAATCGAGAAGAACTCATCAAGGTGGGTTTTAATCGAGTTACCTTCCCGAAGACGAAGGTCCTTAAGTTTGCTTTTCAGTAGAAGCCGATTGGTCACGCTCTTTGTCATATAGAGTGACTCCAACTTGAGCCACAATTCTGCTATAGAGGTTTCTTTAGCAACTTCACGAAGAACCTCGTTCGATAAGCACAAATGAATAGCCGACATGGTTTTCATATCAATCTCCTCCCACTTTTCATCAGACATGGATTCAGGCTTTTTCTTTTGCCCTGCCAAGGCTTTCTCCAAGCCGTTCTGAATCAGAATTCCTCTCATCTTGAGCTTCCATAGACCAAAATTCACAGATCTATCAAATTTCTCAATGTCAAACTTCATTGATGCCATTAGTAACAAAATTAATCGGTAAATAATCCAAAACAATGCTTTGATACTAGTTTGTTAGGATTAAACTCTGAATTACCGATTAATTAGTATGGCAAACAAGAAAAAATAATTGAGGAATATGTGAATTATAAAGCAAATAATAAGAGCAAAAGAAAGGTAAAGATGGCACCAGATTTACGTGGTTCGGTCAAAGAGACCTACATCCACGGGAGAAGAAAGAAAAACATGTTTATTCATGTCCTTGATGAGAGAACTACAAATTGACCACCTTACTAGTGCTGAAATGCCTTTAACAAAGCCTTGAAGCACTCAAAAAAGGGCATAGACGACTGTTTTGAACTGATGTGAGAGAAACCCTTAATGGCAGCAGAGAAGAAAAAGAACGATCCAAACAGAGTAGGAGCAGATCTTGTCAGAAGATGGTGATGAAGTTCTCCCAATCTTTTCAGCCTTCTAATGCTCTCTCTCCATACACATACTACCCCTAGGAGACACCCCTTTTATAGAAGAAAATAAAGAAGTGGAAAAGTCACAATAAGTGTAGCAATTTTTGGTGGTGTAATTGTGACTGTTACAATATTCATCTCAAAAGATAAATATAGCAATTTTGGTGGTGTAATTGAAACAGTTACAACATTCATACCAAAAGATAAATGTAGCAGTTTTGGTGGTGTAATTGAAGCTGTTGAACTAATTAGCCACACCAAACGTCAACACATGCATTAAAACCAAAGCAAGTGTTTGCTTTATAGTATAGATAAGATGTTGAAGAAGTTACAAGCTTAGAAGTCAAATGTGCTCTCCCATGGAATTCAGCTTGTTCTCATGATCAAGTCAACTTTATCTTCTATTCTAGTATACTCCATGTCCATTGTGTGCTCCTCCCTTTTAATGTCTATTCTGAACTAAATAGACTAATGAGAGACTTTTAGTGGGGTTTCCGAATGGGAGGAAACATGTTTATGTCAAGGCTTGGTTTTCTTTTCTAAAACCTAAAACCTGAGGTGGTTTTAGAATTTATGATATTACCATTATAAATAAAACTTTGGTGGTAAAATTGGGGTTGTGCACACTTTCTCATTGACTCTTCCTCACTTGGACTTATATGTTGTATGGTAAATACTCGAATGGTTCTAGCTTCAAGAATTATCAAACTAAGCTTGTATATTCTACTATTTGGAACTCCATATTGGCATGTAGAGATCTTTTGAAACACAGGTGTTTATGGATCACTGGTAATGGGTTTGGAATTAATTGTCAAATAAATCCCTAGGTCCAGAAACTTTACCTTTACCAGGTATTTCTTATTCTCCCCAGGTTAGAGCTAATCTGCAAGTGTTGGGAAAAATGAGTGTAATTTCAAAAAATAAACAGTGAACTTAATCAGATGAAAAGACAAATAACAAAGCACATACAATCCTTTTAATATTAAAAACCATTTTAGAAAAAAAAAACTAAATGAAAAAACCACAAGACGTCTTGGTGAACTTCCACTATTTGTTAATGTGGGATTACAACTTTGGTTTCTACTAGAGGATGACACAATAAGACAATGAACTCTTCTTCTCTATTATAAAGGGTGACCTTGGTGTTTACTACATTGATTAAAGTAGCTAATACGAGCTCACTCAATGCAAATAAAAAATAAAAAATCAAAGCAAATGAAGGAAAACACAAATATATGGGAGGGAGTGATAGTACATCTTCCAATGTCTTGTGAATCTCAAGCATCGCAAGCTCATGTGCAACTCCAATGATCAAAACAGCTAAGAGATGAAGAGTTACACAATCCATGAAAAACAAAAAGTGTAATGTCCATAAAAGGACAAGAGTCATATAGGGTGATCATGGACTTTACGGGCAATCGACAAACTATCACTAAAATAAGTGTTGCTAGAAGTTCTAGCGGTAGTTTTAACCGACTATTAGTAAATCACATAAAATTGCCACAAGAAATTGGAGTTTTAGCGACAGTTTTGAACTGCCACTAATGGCCAAATCATCAATGGCAATATTATCTTTTAGCGGCAGTCGTAAATCTCTTTTTTTTACACCACCGAAACAACTTGGAATTTGTTATGAATAACTTATAATTTAATTATAATTGGTTATAAATTTCAGTTATTAAATAAACTTGTAATTTTATTCTTTCAAATTAAAATTAAATACAAAATAACTTGTTTCTTTTCTTGACAATCTTTGGAACCTTAGCCTTGTAAGAAAAAAAAAATTATTTTGATTAGTTAACATGCACAGTACACTGCAATCTTCGAACTCTCTCTTCCTCTTCTCGTCTTCTCATGTACATTGTAGTAAGTAGGCAATGCTTCATATCTTCACTGTCTTCTTGATTGTCTTGATGGATGACTCAGTAAAATTGTTCTAATGGACTTACTGTGTTCTTCAACTTGTTCTCTCATGTCTTCTTCTATTTCATTTTGTATTTTCTATTCATCGAAATAGTAACCAACTTCGGATGCTTTCTACTCTTCTTCAATCGCAGTTTCTTGTTATGATGCTTCCTTGGCCTGATTCTTGGTTCGTAAAGAAAAGTTTCTTCATCTCCTTCTACATAAAGGGTATCATCAATTCTAGATCTCTTCCTTGCTTGCTCCTATTGAGGCATGATTTGTGCTTCAATCTCATCCCTTTGCTTGAATTTTTTGAGGAGTTCCTTCTGTAAGGAATCACATATTTCTTTTGTGCTTCAAGTCTTGACATCAAAACATTGGTGGCTACTTGGTTCAATCTAATATGCTCTTTATAGATGACACTCCTATAAGATGCAACAAAATTAGCAAGAAAGTATTTCATTTCAAACTAATACAAAATTGTTAAAGGATTGGTTGTATGGACTATGAATTAGCTTACATATTACTTAAAACCCCAAGTCTCGCTCGAGGTGCTTTAATCATATAACCAACAAATCCTACCCAGTCATCAAATACAACTATTTGGTTTTGACTAGCCCAAACAAAACTAGAAGCTTAGCCCATGATAAACTAATTAAAATTGCTTCTTATAAAAAATGGTTTCTTTCCATTTCATGTACAGACTTTTGGATGGTGTAAACTGGTGATCATAGGGAAATCTGTGTTGTGGCCATATCATCATTTCGGAATCAGTCAAATTAGGCATCTTGCACAAAATTTCTTTCTTTTTTCTTGAAGAGTAAAATAAAAGATTTCATTAAACAAAAAAAAGGAATATTACAATTTGAGAGGTGTCAAGGTGATACCTCAAATAAGCAACTCAACCGAAGACTAATCTACTGAAAATTGTTCATCATTACAAACTTGGATTTCAAGAATATTCTAGGACTTTTGTAAAGCATACCTAAATAATCTACCCAATATAAGTAGCCATGCCGGTTGAGCTCTTTGTGAAAAGGAGTGGAATATTAGCTTACCTTGAAATGGGGAATTGTTTTCTTCCAAAAATCTGATCTTGGTTGAAAATCAACACCAAATATTGCAACAAGATCATAATCTTTGACATAACCACAACTCATTGTAGATTTTAGGTTCCTTTCCTTATAGCTTGTTTAGATAAGTCAGTGTCTATATACGATCTTCACACCCTTCTATTGCCATTCTTGTACTTCATTCTTGATGAGGAGATGGATCCAAGCCATTAGAGTCATCAAACAGTTGTACAAGAGTTTTTTTTTTTTGGCCAATCTTGGATGCATGTTACTACAATTGATTGTTGACAAACCTGTGTGGCACCATAGTGAGACCAATCATCAATATTTTTAAACCTCAAAATTAGGGTAAATTAAAGATAGGTATCCTATACTTTGGGGGTAGTAATAGATAGGTACCCTAAACTTTCAATATCAACACGTGAGTACCTTGAACTTTGAAAAATATATACTTGGCTCCATCTGTTAGTATTCCATCAATTAAACATTACATAATGTCAAAAATACCCTTCTCATGTATTTTTTAGATCATTCTATGAAGTAAAATCATCACAAAAGAATGTTGTCATCAGAAAATTTGAATATGTTATTTGCTGTCCATGTGAGAACAGCATCATGGGGAGACATTTGGTTACCTGAGAATGATCTCAGAAATACATGAGAAGGGCACTTTTGGCATTATGTAATGTTTAACTAACAGAATACTAATGGATGGACCTAAGTGTCTATTTTTGAGAGTTCAAGGTACTCAAGTATTGTAATTGAAACTTCATGGTACCTATCTATCACTACCCCCAAAGTACAGGGTACCTATCTTTAATTTACCCTTAAAATTAAAAGAAAATAAATAAAGAAAAAACACAAAAGAGTCATCCTCATCATCTAAGCCTCATCCCAACTATATGGGGTTGCTACATGAATCCTATTTGCCATTCCATTATGTTTAGTGCCATATCTATTATCAAATTTTGTGAAAGACTCAAGCATACAATACAAAAAATGAAAGTGGTAATGTTCTTTTTTCATTTTTTTTTCTTCATTTCATTTTTTGGTAGGTTAGACCGGAGGTTTTAGAAGATGTTAGGTATTTATAGACTAATATTATCATTTGATACATTCAAACTATCATTCACTAACTTTTGCAAACCTAATTGACAAGCTTAAAATCTTTCTAGAACTATGAAATTTGAACTTTCAACCTGAATTTGAAGTGAAAAACTAGGTCAACAACAAAAAAAATGTTGTTGACAGACAATATGGTAAAAGAAAATTAGTATTTTAATACAGTTGGAAGATGTATTCTAAAACACTCTTGGTCTAACATCAAACTATAAGCTAAAAAATAAAATGAACATCAAACAACTCTTTGTACAATAAGCTTTTGTGCATGAATCCACAGAGCATTAAGAATTTAAGATGACCCAAAGACTTGCATGGTCAAGAAAATGGGGCTAGAATTACTCTAAGAAAAGCTATTACATTTCAATCAAACCCTAATGAAATCAAAAGATGAGTTTATGACATACTCAACGAATGGTCCTTGGATTGAAACACCCTAATGTTCCTTAGTTGGACATTTGTCCTATAATGGGGTATTGGGCCCGACCCCTTATTGCTATAAGTGCTTGTGGGCTTGAACTAAGAATAAGCCAAGGCACCATAACCTAGTTCTGTTAGGGCTTTGGGGTTCAACATGGCCTGAACCCACTCAAAATCCATTTGATGCTTTATGCGGATAAGAGTACTGCAACCTAATAAACTTCTTCACATTTCTCTACATGATTGTTAAGTAATCAAACCTTACAAAACCGAAGAACTGATTTTGTGTTCATCCTGAGAACAATTTCCATTTAATTTTGTTTCTTTGTGGGATAAAGAGGTCTAATGTAGTAGAACTTATTTTGAATCCAGATCCAATCTAATCATTTTGATTAAGAACTGCATTTGACAGTATTACTATATTTCTACACATATATATAAAACTTAACTCTATATTTTAAGGGTGTTCTCTATAACTAAAATGCTAACACTAGGGAATGTGGATCTATGTAACAGGAAATAACTTGATAGTGTTTAAGAAGATGTGGCCCTAAATAAATGGAATGACCAAACATGATTGACTAAACCATCCCAAAGTAGGCCCTTGTGCAGATTTCATTTGTCAACTAATTTCATTTAATTTGGGTAGCACAGTTATTAACTTGACCTGACATCTTGTTGGGTTCCTGCTAAAACACACAAAAACAATCAAAACTTAAACAAAATAACAAAAAATCACAATGGGTTGCCTCCCACAAGTGCAATTGTTTAATGTCATTATGCTCGACGTTCTCCTCTGCTTCTTTAACCAATGAATACCAGGGAATGTCCAACGAGATGTCTACCGTAGATGAGACATTTGCATCCTCGTGGAACAACTTCAATCGATGCCCATTCACCTTGAAGATCTTACCTGTGTCAAGACTTTTTATCTCTACTACACCATAAGGGAATACATTAGTCACACTAAAAGGACCCATCCATCTGGAACGCAACTTACCTGGCATGAGTTGGAGGCGAGAGTTGTATAGTAAGACCTTTTGTCCAACTTTAAATTGTTTTCTTAAGAGTACATTGTCATGGAACAATTTGGTCTTTTCTTTGTAGATTCTTGAATTTTCATATGCCTCTAACCTCAACTCTTCTAGCTCTTGCAATTAGAGCTTCCTTTCCTTCCCTTCTTCTTCCATGTTGCATCGCTTTATTGCCCAATAGGCCCTATGTTCAATTTCGACCGGCAAGTGGCAAGATTTGCCAAAAATTAACCTGTAAGGGGACATACCTATTGGGGTCTTGTAAGCTGTTCGATATGCCCAGAGAGCATCATCCAGGCGTAGGCTCCAATCCTTCATTCCTGGATTCACCGTCTTTTCCAAGATGGACTTTACCTCTCTATTGGAAATTTCAGCTTGCCCGTTAGTCTGGGAGTGATAGGCAGTGGCGATTTGGTGATGCACCCCATACCTTCTCAACAAGGCTTCTACTGTTCTATTGCAAAAGTGTGTCCCTTGATCGTTTATGATGGCTCGAGGAATGCCAAACCTGCTGAAGATGTTAGATTTGATAAGACCTACAACACATTTAGAATCATCAATCTTGGTGGCCTTGGCTTCCACCCATTTTGAGACATAATCGACTACCAAAAGTATATAAGAAAAACTACAAGAGGGAGGAAAGGGTCCCATGAAATCGATGCCCCAAACATCAAATATTTCACATATAAGAATGGGTGTTTTGGGGCATCTCATTCCTGCGAGATAGTGTACCTATTTGCTGACATCTTTCACAATTTTTTAAAAACACGTATGCATCTCTAAATAGGGTTGCCCAATACAACCTACTATCTAAAACCTTTCAAGCAGTCTTCTTTGGCCCAAAATGGCCACCACAAGCATAATTATGGCAAAAAATTAGAATCGACATCTGCTCATCCTCAGGGACACATCTCCTAGTCATTCGATCAAAACATAATTTCCATAGATAAGGTTCATTCCAAACATAATATTTTGCCTCATACCTGATTTTGTTCTTCATGGATTTGCTAAGGTCATTAGGCAAAAATCCGGTGACCAAGTAGTTCACAATGTCAACATACCCTGGAACCATACCTCTCATGTGAAACAACTGCTCATCAGGAAACAACTCATCGATGGGTGAGGAGTTCTCATCTTTTACCAACCTACTTAGGTGATCCGCCACCGAGTTTTCAGCTCCCTTTCGATCATTGATCTCTAAATCGAACTCTTGGAGCAAAAATATCCACCATATCAGCCTCGGTTTTGACTCCTTCTTCGCCAGTAGGTATTTCAAAGCTGCATGGTCAGAAAATACAATCACTTTAGAGCCAAACAAATATGATCTAAATTTGTCTAAAGCAAACACAATAGCTAATAGCTCTTTTTCAGTGGTTGTGTAATTGCTCTGTGCAGCATTCAGCGTTTTGGAAGCATAGTAGATGACGTGGCTTTTCCCATCAATTCGCTGACCTAGAGCTGCCCCTACTGTATAGTTGCTCGCATATGTCATGATCTCAAAGGGCAAGTTCCAATCGGGTGGTTGAATGATGGGTGCAATTGTTAATAAATTTTTCAACTTATCAAATGCTTCCCTGCACTCATCACCAAAATCAAAAGGTATATCTTTTTGCAGCAACTTGGACAATGGCAGGGCAATCCTTGAAAAATCTTTGATGAACTTGCAATAAAAATCTGCATGTCCAAGGAATGAACGAACCTCCCTAACATTTGTAGGGTAGGATAAGCTCACAATTAAATCAATTTTAGCCTTATCGACCTCTATTCCTCTTGCTGAAATTACATGTCCCAACACAATGCCTTCCTTCACCATGAAGTGGCATTTTTCATAGTTTAAGACAAGATTTGTTTCAACACATTGATTTAGAATTTTGCTTAAACTATTTAGGCAGTCATCAAATGAATCACTATAAACAGTAAAATCATCCATAAACACTTCAATGCATTTTTCAATAAAATCAGAAAATATACTCATCATGCATCTTTGAAAAGTGCCTGGAGCGTTACACAAACCAAAAGGCATTCGTCTCTAGGCAAAGGTGCCAAATGGGCAAGTAAATGTTGTTTTCTCTTGGTCCTCCTGTGCAATAACAATCTGGTAATAACCTGAGAAACCATCAAGAAAACAAAAGAAAGACTTACCTGCTAATCGCTCGAGCATCTGATCGGTGAAGGTTAAGGGGAAATGGTCCTTTCGAGTGGCCAAGTTAAGTTTTCGAAAATCTATTACCATTCGCCAGCCACTTTGTACCCTCATGGGAATTAGTTCATTATTTTGATTTTTTACTACAGTAATCCCAGTTTTCTTAGGTACAACATGAATAGGACTTACCCATTTACTGTTTGAGATTGGATAAATTATCCCTTCATTTAACAGTTTAAGCATTTCTTTCAGTACTACCTCTTTCATTACTGGGTTGAGTTTTCTTTGTGGTTCCCTAACCGGTTTGGCACCATCTTCCAAAAGGATCCTATGCATGCAAATTGAGGAGCTGACCCCCTTTATGTCACCTAGGGTCCAGCCGATCGCAGCCTTATTGTCCTTTAGGACTCTGATGAGCCTCTCTTCTTGCTCCTCAATCAACCCTTTTGCAATGATTACGAGTAGTGTCTCCTTTTCGCCCAAGTATGCATATTTCAAATGATCAGGCAGGGTCTTCAGTTCCAGCTCCGAAGCCTGCAAAATAGAAGGCAGCAATTTTGTGTGAGAAATCTTCGATTGAATATCAGAATTACTTACCTCTTGTTCTGGTTCCATAGTGCCATAGGATGCGTCAAGCTCCTCTTCCTTGTCTGATTGTCCCTTATATTCCAGCTCATCGCCCATGTCTTCCTCTCTGAAGACTTCCTGCACAATCGAATCAATGGTGTTAATAGAGCAGATCGAATGACATTCACTAGGATATTTCATTGCTTAAAAACTATTAAATTTTATAATCTCTCCGTCAAACTCGACGGAGAGGGTACCCTCGTCCACATCTATTTTGGTCTTGGCCATTTTCATGAATGGCCAGTCTAATAGAAGTGGGGCTGAACTCGTGGTTGTGTCCTCTTCCATCTTCAGGATGTAAAAATTAGCTGGAAAGATCAAATCGTTAACCTGCACCAATACATCCTCAACAATCCCCTCAGGTTAGGCATTAGAACGATCAGCTAATTGGATAACAACTCTAGTCTCTTTCAAAGGACACAGTCCCAATGCACAGTAAATCGAGTATGGCATGACATTAATAGATGCACCTAAGTCCAGCATGGCACGCTCGATTCGTTTGTTGCCAATCACACAAGGTAGGGTAAACATACCTAGATCAGCCCGTTTTTCTGGCAAGGTCCTCTTGATCACGGCTGAAACGTTCTCCCCAACTCTTACCTTTTCATCAATTTGCAGCCTCCTCTTGTTAGTGCATAATTCTTTTAAAAATTTGGCATATTTTGGGATTTGTTTTCTTGCATCTAACAAGGGGATGTTGATCTCCACCTTCCTGAAGGTTTCCAGCACTTCTTGCTCATATTCCTCCTTCTTGGACTTTTCCAACCTGCTAGGAAAAGGAGGTATAACAACATTAATAACTTTAGGAAGAGGGGAGTTGGATGTTACCTCAATGGGGCTGTCGTTTGACCCTTGTCTTTCCTCTTCCTTGGCTGCCTTCGATGGTGAGCTCGGTTGGGGCTGAAAGACTTTAGATCTGATAAGACTCTCTCCTTGGAGATTACATTCGAAATTTTGACTCTTGACTCTTGAATTCGAGTTGGGCTGCTTTAAAACTTGGGCTGCTTCAAGGTACTTCTGCGAGTTGGGCTTAAGTAGTGAAATGGGCCTAGTTGCAAACTTGCTCCGACTTTGGGCTCGTTTTCGTACTCGATGCGGGCCGAATCTGTCAAAATCCAAAACATAAAAGTTGTGGGCCTTCCTTTCATCTTTCTAATGCTTCTTTGATTGTCCAATTCGGAGTCTGGAATTGAGAGTTAGAACCAGATTACTGACTATCGCCGAAACTGTGCAAAATCACCCGAATTGCCCTATTTTCTTCCAATTGCCTTCTTTATTGCCATGAGTCGAAATACAAGAGTAATGAGTTCATTTAAGTGCTAAAGTAATGTAAAAAGATGAAAATTAGGGGACAAAAATAGGGTTCTTTTCAGTCTCATCAATGCCAAACAAGCCATACCTGAGTGTGCAAAGGTAGTTGTGTTCTACTGTGACGTGGATTGAACAAACCTTTCATACTCATCACGAGGAACACTCACCATCTCCTTGCCTGGACCATCTGAAGAGGTAGAAGGCATCTAGTCAGCTGACTGGTTCTCCTGTCTAAAGCTGGAACTGGTGTCACTAGTCATGGCATGGTTGGCCCACGTCGAGGGTGGACCATGTAAGTCATAGCAGTAGTTAATAGTATGTCCATCCAAACCACATTGAGTACACCTCCGTGGACCCGAGCCACGTCCTCTACCACGAGCTTCCCCTAAATCTCTACCTCTAGTACGACCACCACCACGGGTATGTGTAGATCCACCACTACCACTCCGGCCATACACTGGACCACTACTGCCACCACGGCCAGGCTGGGCTCCTCGAGCCCCACTTCTGCCACCTCGACCTCTCGACACTGCAAATGCTGATTTATCTGAGATATTAGAGTTTTCCATAGATCCAATGGAAGTCCTCCGAAGACGAGCAAACACCTCCTCTAAAGATGGAAGGGCATATCCTCCTAGTATCTGGATCGTACTGGTTCATACTCAGACTTCAGCCCCACCAGAAACCGAGTCACATCAAGCTGCTTTCTCTGTTGCTGTTGAACCTTGACATCAGAAGTGAGAGGATGATAGACATTTAACTCATTACGGATATTTCTCATACTAGCATAGTACTCCTCAAGTCTCTGATTTCCTTGTTGCAGATTGAGGTATTCCTGATACAGTTGATATACCCTAGTTGTATTATCCTGACCAGAATACAATTTCTTAGCATGATCCCACACCTCTTTGGTTGTGTCAAGAAACATGAAGTTCACACTGATTCTGGGTTCCATACTGTTCCACAACCATGTGATCTGTGCATCTTCCTGTTCTCAGTTTTCGTACTCCTGAGAATTAGTGGGGGATTTCTCCTCTCTTATGTGCTTTACCTTCTTCTTCGCCTTTAGAAAAACCTCTACATACTTGGTTCAAGGGACATAATTTTCTCCATTCAGTTTAATGGAGGTCATTTGGACATTCAGGTAGTCAGTAGATATCATCACACAAGGTTTACTATCACTGTTATCTGCCATTGCCGAATTCCCTTATCACTGAATCCTGAGCACTACACACTGCACACTGCACACAAACACTTCATCTAAATTTGCACACTGATTTCAGCAATAATAAAGACTGAAAGCCGTACTTGTAACACCACAAACCCCTCTACAGTTACCGGAAGTTTCACCATTAAGTAAACACTACTTCCCTTCGAATCACACACAAACCAACATAAACCCTAGCATACTGCAATCTGAAAACCCATCATACGATCTGTACCACACCTCTCATGTGTTCCATAACAGAAATTATGCATAAAAAAAAACTCCTTACCTCATCGCCTAAAGGCCAACCACACGAAGGAATGAAACACCACTGCACCACACGCACCAGCCCTACATTAATTAGGGGAGGGCTTAGAAACCATAACAACTAACCACCAACAACACCATCAGAGGCATAGAAACCTCCAAGGGAAGAGGGTGATCACTCCTTTTCAGCCCTTTTCCCAGTCTCCAACCAATGGCTGAGAAATCCAAGAGAAACTCTAGTTTGAATGCGTAGAAAACAAAATTCTAGCAAGTCTGATTTGTTTAATGTGGCTCTGATACCATGTTGAAGTTCGGCCTACCCTAGAAGTCTGTTTTGTTTGTCAGCTGAAAAGTAAAGTAAACAGCAAGAAGGAAGAGAGGAAAGAAGAAGGAAGAAAGAGGAAGAAGAAGAAGGAAGAAAGAGGAAGAAGAAGAGAAAAGGTCTGGTTCGAATTAGGAAAAAGTCAACCCTAGTTTCGGCCAGACCTGTTATTATATTATTAATATAATTGGAAAAGACATAAATGCCCTTATTTAAGTAAAAGGCACTCGAACTAACATAATAGTACACATCAACATTCTCAACTGGTACAAAGACCGAAATACCCCTTCACTAATAGGATCAAACCCATTCTTGAACCATGTTTGAGTGGGTACCCTAGAAAGCCACTCATAAGCTTCTTTGAATAGTTCTTTACACCTCCATGTAGTGCTGGAAGTTATGTCTTGTGTATGTCCTACTAACCATACTACATCTTTTAAAGCTTTTCTTTGTATAATTTCTTGAAGTTTCTATACAGGTTCCATAAGCAAAGCCTATGGTTTCCCCCTAGCATGACAATAGAAACCCCATCTACAATGCTCTACCAAGAGTCACCGGTAAGATATAGTACATACCTTTTGTCTGTTTTATATGAATGTCCACATATGTGGATCGTGAATACCCACAACATCTTTCAACTCTATCAGATTAAATCTGACTTTATTTTATTTCACTCTCCACTACAAAATAAGCAAGTGGGAATAATCCATTAGTCTCTTCTAGCCCAACAACTGATAAAATAATGCTCCAATTGCCCCAATCTTCCTACTTCCAACCCAAGAATCTTCCTACATCCTTTTAACTTGATTAGGCCTTCCCAAGCAAATAAATAAAAACCCTCTTAAATGTGACATCCATGTTTGTTTCTGACTCTAATGGAGCATGTGACTTCATAGTAGTGCCTGGGTTACTATTCATTAGTGCTATACAGTACCTAGGCAATAGAGAAAATGATTCATTCAAGCAACCTCTAATCCTTTCAAGAGCCTTTGCCTTGGTCCTCTATATTTGTTTTTTTCCAATAGACTTCTATGCCATACAATTTTCTAATCTCACCCTGAATGGCTTGCATTGATATACTAGGATCAACATGTACGGTTTCTTCAAGCCTAGATGAGATCCAGGTGTTTGTTGCCTTCTTATTTGTAGTAACCCAAACACAACTATGTTTATTGTCATGCGGTGTCTTCACATGAAAGCTTCCTCCATCATGACTGAGGGATGCATGAATCCTCCAATGACAACCCTCTATATCACACCTCTTGATGAACCGACTCTTTATTCTTTACTCTCCTAGTCTGGATGCCTTCAACAACAGAATATGGCCCCAAAGCCTACCTAAATTCCTAAACATTTGAAAACTCCATATCCACATGGAACCTTGGGCACGCAAAGTTGAACTCAAGATCAATACTTTGTCTGCCCCTACGAACTCCTCTTTCATTGAATACGTAGGGCTCTCATAATCACTAGTGGGTTCATAGTTAGACAACATATCAACATTAGCTCTTGAGTCACCATTATCTCCACCTCTTTGCCTACTTTCATATCCAACACCCATAGCAGCACCATTATTGTCTCCACGTATGTACTTCCCCTACTGGATCACTAGCCCCAACATCCTCTACTCCAGGATCATTATTCCCACTATTCTCTACCTCTGGATCACCAGTTCCACCACTGTTTCCATGACCTTCCAATTCTTCCCCTTCCTCATTAGATTGCTCATCTCCATACTCCTCTCCCTCATCATCTCCATCTTCATTGTCCCAACCTAAATTAACTCCATCTATATCATCCCAGTATATATCATCCACACCAAAATGGCTTCATAATACATAATCTTTTAATGTTTTTTTTTTTTTTTCACTTTGAATGAAAGAAAAGGAAAATATTTGATTTATGAAAGATTAGAATGTGTTTTAGACAACATTGATTAGTCCTCTTCTAAGAGGCTTAGGCTTAATCTTATCAACCAATTACTCAGATTATGTGTTTGCCATTAAGTATGATATTATTTTATATAGCGAAAACCCCTAATGAAAATAACTACGTGAGACCCTACTCGATGTAACAATTTTTTTCTTAATGATATTTGATATGCTATTTGCTATTTTAGTCATCCATAGGAAATAAATCCAAACAACTCATGTGTCTTCCAAATGCTTTTTTCCTTGTGTGCAATGGTTAAGTAATTAATAATCCCTGTGATTCTTTATTACTTGTTTATTACTTCCTATCCTAGATTTATAAGTTCTACATCAATCATTTTGAATTAATGAAGTAAAAAAAATTCTATAGTTTGTTGATTTTGGGTTTCTGTTAGAGATAAAGGCTTGAGCTAGTTAGCTAATAAACCCTTGTCCAACCTCTATGAATGGTGCAAGGTTTAGATTGATTTTTGACATGGTCAAACAATATGTAAACTTTTTTTAATTAAAAAAAATGAAACTTTGGATGGTTAATGTTACATTGTTACAATAAAGAAATTCACTACATAAGCAGAGCCAAGAATATAGATTGCTCAATAGTGGTGATAATGAATCACAATGTCAGCCATCCTAGCAAGTGGTATTGTTAGAAACATGTGCATGCCTAAGGTGGTTATGAGTGGACATGTCCAAACAATACATAAGGCCTAGAGGAACAAAATAAATTCCAAATAAGAATAATTATATCCTACAGATAGAGAAGCTAATATGAATTCCCTCTTAGTAGGGGTGGCAATTTCTAACTCAACCTACCTACTTGTAATGTACCCAAACACACCCATTTAAGATATGAGTTGAATATTAGCAACAAATAATGGGTATCCATTTGGATCAACCATATGAAAGAAATTCCTTTTTTTTTTTAACCAAGAGGAGTTCACAAAAAAGGAGGAAATATCTGAAATGATATAAATGAGAGATGTGGATGGAAATTTCTACCCTACCTGGTGGGAACCCGCCCTTACCCTCCCTAATAGGGTAATTTTTTTTTCCTTAAATGGCGGGTTTTGGGATTCTACAACCCGTACAGCCAGGTATGGGTATGCGCAGTACGGTATTAGGCTAAACCCGACCCGTATATTATTGGAAAGCATATAAACTTTATGTACTAGGTCTTTGGTTTAATAATATTTTGAATTTTATGTGAAGGATAATTGATACTTTATGTATTTTTTACATTTCTTAACCAAATAATTAGAAATCTTGATGTTTGTTTGTGTTATTTTAATTATTTATTGCTTATATATGACAAGAAATAATAGGAAATTAGATGCAAGTATTAAACCCAACCCACCCCTAACTTTGAATGCGGGGAGGGTAAGGTCGGGTAGGGTTTTATACTTCCATGTGTGGGGAGAGTTTGGGTTCTTAAAATCCAACCCTCTTTGGGTTTTGGGGCGGGTACGGGTTGAGAGGTTTCGAGAGGCGGGTAGGGTCTAGAATTTATAAAACCCTCCCCGAACCCGCCCCGTTGCCATTCTTAATGAGAGATAAGTCATACAACCAAGAGGAGAGAGAATCTAAAGGATATAGAGTAGAGAGAAGAGTGAGAAACATAAAAAATGGTCATCAATAGAAAAAGTTAAAAAGAGAAATGTGATAAAGGAGAGAAACCACATAATCAAGAAAGAGAGAATAAAAGAGAGAGAGAGTAGAGGGACAAACATAAAATTTGGACTTCATTAGAAAAAAATTAGAATCAGAAAGTTGATAAAGGAGAGAGAAACCACATAACTAAGAGGAGAGAGATTCTAAAAGAGAGTATAAGGAGAGAGAAACATAAAAATTCTACATCATTAGAAAGAAACTTTAAGAGAATAAGAGAGAAACCACATATCCAAGAGGAGGGACGAAAGGAATAGAGTAAAGATAGGAGATAGACAACAATACATGCGAGAATGGAGAGAAACATAAAAATTTAGGAGAGAGGATCTAAAGGAGAAGAAAGAAAGAAGCATAAAAACTGAACTTAATCTATACTACTTATAGAAGTGCGAATGCGGAGGTATTGGCTTCTAGAATTTTTCTTTATTAAAATACCCATCCTCTTGAATTTAGTTGATCTCCAATTGAAAGGGCAAAAATGTAATTAAAAGAATACTATTAAGTACATTCAATTACCTTTCATTAAGCTTAGAATTTAAGTCATTAAGTAAATCATATTTTCTCTCATTGAATCCAGCATTTATACTTTTGTTTATCATCATTAAATTCCACTAATAAATCTATACACAATAATTATTAATAGAATGAAAATTTATATTTTTAAAATAAACATAGAAATTAAATCATATTTTTATCTAGGTCATAGGTAAGTAGTTCAACCATTTGGGTCAAATGGATAATTCCATGATGCCATAAATAAATAATATAAATTTAGAAACATAAAAAATACTTTAGTTTATCATCATTAAATTCCACTAATAAATCCACATACAATAATTATTAATACATAGAATGAAATTTTATATTTTTAAAATAAACCTAGAAATGAAATCATATTTTCCATCGAGGTTGTGGGTAAGTACTTCAACCATTTGGGTCAAATGGATAATTTCATGATGTCATAAATAAATGATACAAATTTAGAAATATAAAAAATACAAAAAGTATAGAAAAAGAAATTTTGAAAAAATTGGACACATTTCTATTATTATATATTTTTCATATTAAAAAATAACTATGATAAAATAGACATAATTTTATTAATGATAGACATCAAATATACAATTTAAAACCAATGGGAATTTAAACCATCTTCCTTTCTAGGGGCTGGGTTAGTGGTTCAACCTTTTAGGCCAAATAGGTTAACTCATGATGTATAATTAAAAATAAAATTTTTAAAATAGAATAGTACAACAAATATGAAACAATTTGGGTACATCTATATTATTATATACTAATAATATAAACAAAAATAAGTATGATAAATAATAATTATTTTATTAATGTTATAAATGAAATGCAAAATTTAAAACCACTTTGAAAATGAAACCATTTCCATATCTAAATGGTAGGTAGGTCAATGATTTGACATTATGGGTCAAGTGGGTCAATCTATGAAAAATATAAGTTTTGTATAAAGCATTTTGATACAATTCTATTGTTATATATTCACCATATTAAACAAAAATAAATGTGAAAACAGGAATTACTTTTATCAATGATGAAAATGGAATACATGATTTAAAATCAACCGAAAAAGCAAAATGGTTTTTCAATCCAAGTGGTGGGTTAGTGGTTAAACTATCCATGTCAAATGGATGTTATTATAAAATAATAAAATACATAAAATTATAGAAAATATAAAAATTTAACAATAATTTTGGGTAGATTCTATAATCACCTTGGAACTTTCAAGACTACCCTTGTTGCGATCTTTCACAGCACCAATTGGCACTAACTAATTTTCACTTCTGATCACTATGGCCAATCCTCAAGACAACTTCAGGACAGAAAACCATTCTCCTCCTTTGCCCCAAAATCGTGATATTCAAGAACAACTCCTCGTTGACGAGGTGCATTACTGATGGCAACCAATGGGAGACCAACCTCAATATGGCCGACCTGATAATGCCAATTAACATGACGACAAGAGATCGGTTAACCCTCCCTCCTTGAGCCAATGTCTAGAAACAACCGCACCAGAATGATCTCTCCAAGGCTGATAGCTACAGTTAAATGGAGAGACGACAGTCCTCCCACACACACACAAGGGCTATAATGCCTAACATTTTGCCTCTATGTAGTAGAGAAACACATGTGGGAGCAAAGTCCAGATCTCCTGCACTCGCCTTGGTGTGAGATGGGGTGCTCTTCCATTCACTGTTTTATACTTTTTTATCTAAACAGTCATGTCTTATATGGGTGAAGTTATTAAGCAGGTTGATTGCCTCTCCCGTTATACTTTTATTTATTTAATATAAAAATTAAAAAAATTTAAAAATAGACTTTAAATTCTTTACTTTTTTTTTATGAAGTATGTATTTTTCTTTTTTACAAAAACTAGCTTCAATAATAATTACATAGATATTTTAGACATTTTTGTGCCTTTTTGTTAGAGGATTCTAACGGAAGGGATTTACTTGCAAATATATCAGAAAGTTTTGAGAAGGTGATTGGAATTATCAAAATTCACGGACATTTCAGCAGTTTATCCTAATTATAATGGATGTAATAAGGATCGGACATTAGACCACTTGATCAAACAAACTATGATACAATCTTTAGGAACAATTCAACCTAAAAATAAGCTCCTATTATCTAACAAGACAAAAAGCATTATTTTTTAGGTATCTGATCGAACCTAATGCTCCATCAATAGGTCTATGCTGGCGGTCTTCTGGTAGTCTTTCTTTCCAGCATATCAACTGTTGGGAAAGGTAATGACCGCCATGACAGCCCTAAAAATCCTTCTGCATAGATCGACTTATGTTGGGTGGCGTGGCAGTAGGATAGATAATCTTAACCATTTGTCTAGCTGAAAACCTTCCATGTATCATAATTAAACTCCGCTTTCTTCCCTATAGTCTAGCTCAAAAACAATTTTAGGTTTAGAGAATGCTTATTCAATTGAACTCTCATCTTTCTTTGATTATTTTGATTTTTGAGCTTGTTTCTGTACAGGTTTTTTATACAAAACATCTTAATTAAGACTTCAGGATTACATTTACAAGTTCAGAATGAGAATCAGATATCCAAGAAAACATGAAAACTTGGATAATCATCAAATATGCCAACATGCAACACAATCTGGTGTTTCATGAACATGAGCATATATACTTGGATTGTTGCTTGACATAAAAAGAAAGAGAAAAAAGACTTGAATTGTCACTTTGTGCATGAAAAGATACAACATATATAGACTCATATCCACTAAGCTTATATATTTTGGTATCTCTTCCTTTTCCAAGGACTGACTAAAACAAGGTATATATGCTTCACTCATTCCAATGCCCAAACGATAAAGAAGATGGGGTATGCATCAGATCATACCATGCAGCAAAACGTGGCAATGCCAGCCCTACAGAAGTGATTCTTCTTACAAATGCACCAAGCACCATATACGAGAAATCAGTACTAATTGGACTAAAATTAGCATGAACATGGACTAAATCAATTCTAGTGTTCGTGGCGGTAGCATTGTTGGTCCAAAAAAGAAGAGAGTGATATTTGGAAGACTGGCATATTTTGGGGGAAGAGCGGGAATCGTGGGCATTCTTTGTTGGGATTTCTATATAAGCCCAATCTTTCCCCTCCAAGGCCCAAGGGAATCTGCCCATGTGCTAATTCGAATTTCATTTACCTCTATGATGATGACATAGACATTGAAGAGTGATGGGTTCTCTTTCTCTTTATTGTTTTTTTTTTTTTTTTATATTTTAATTCTTTATAAGAATGTATAATTGATGGGCTTAACTACATATAATTAATGCAGATTGATGGGCTTACACCCATCTTTTTTGCTCTATTTAATCAATTTCTACCCCTTCTAGCTGCTTCAAATTCTTCTTAAGAGTGCATGGTCTTCTATGCACACAACCATACCATCTTAGTCAATTTTCTTTTCCCTTCATTTTTATTTTTTAATAAACATTATTACAAGAAATACCATATCAATCAACTTTAATTCTCTCATTTTATCACCTATTGGAACTATTCCTATATTCTTGGAAATAGAAAACACCTGAAATCGCCATTTTTTTTTTGTTCTTACTAGCTAGATTCAAGTTACAGGTCGGAATCAGCACGAGGAAATACATTCTAGAGAATACTGTGTGTGAATAGAAATAGTAATTAAACTAATTAATTAATTAATAGAAGTTCGGAGATGGATCATCAACAATTTAAATTAATTATATATTATTTTGTATTTTGTCTACTCTATTGTGATAGAAGTAAATTGTTTATAAATGGGGCAGATGTTATGCATGTGTGAGCGTCTAGGTGTAGATGGAGATGAAAAAGAACGCATAAAATACATGTTTGGTTTAGTGAAGAAATACCCGTATATGATGCAAAGCTGCTTCTGGTGCTGGCTGCATTTGCCATGATCTATCGTGAATACTTGTGGTCTACCCAAGACGACACTGCCCTAGTAGACTCCTATCGCAACCTCAAACAGCGCATTTTCTGCAAAAGAAGCTCTCAGAAGATGAGAAGGAGCATCTTAAGAGTCTAAATTCTCTAGTAACCAAAATGCTGCATCTCACAAAACCAATTATCAGTCTCACCAGCTACACAAACATTGAATACCAAAGCTTGTATGTTAGGATCCTTGCTTACCACATGATTCGAGCTGTAGTCGTCTGCAGGTTTGATATATAGCTGTAGCTCTCACTACAAAAAATATGACTTATAGCAGCAGTTTTTGAGGTGACACAGTAGGGTGACAGTGGCTAGAAATATATTGTTTTTAGCGGCAGTCAATTAAAACTGCTATAAAGACCCACCGAGAAAAGAGAAGAGGTGCAGGGTGACCTTTTCCTCCCCCGCGCATTTCCTTCCTGCCCTCTCTGTTTCTCTCCTCTTCCAATGGTCTCTCTCTCTCTCTCTCTCTCTCTCTCTCTCTTCACCTCTCACGCTCTCTCTATCTCTCCCAAGATCTCTATCTCAGTCGAATCTCTCTCTCTCTCTTAGTCGTTCTCTCGCTCTCTATCTAAATCTCTCTCAGTCCTCTCTCTCTCTCTCTCTCTCGGTCATTCTCACACTCTCCTCTCTCTCTATCTCAATCTCTCTCACAAACACAGTCGCACATCTCAATCTTTCGCTCTCTGTCTCATTCACGCATCGGCGGCATTTGATTCAGGTAAAAATCCCTTTCACTGTTTTTTAGGTTTTTTATTGTTTGAAAACATCAATGGTCGAGCAGCTCACCAAAGAGCAAATCTCAGAGCTCAATGAGGCTTTCAGTCTCTTCAATAAGTAACGTCATTGAACTCTGAGTTCTGCTCTTTCGAAGCTTCTTTCCAAAATAAAGGAATAAAAATCATAAGTTCATAACCTAGTTTACTTTTTAATGTTTCAGAGAATTTGATTTGGTTTTTCTATATATCATCATCTTCAAGTTATTTGACAACAATGGTTGTTGGAGTGGTTAAAAGTGGTTCATGCTTGATGTTCTCTTCAGTTTTTACGACATTGGTTTCAATGTGTTTGTTTCACTTTCTCTTGCTATTATTAAGTAGCTTTTAAATTGAAGAATGCTTGTAAGGAATTTTCCAAGTGTTGAAATCAACTAAGAACAATTCATTTGTTGAAACTTGAAAGGATGAAAAATGTATAGATTTTTCATGGGTCGTACGGGGCCAGGCTTACCACTTGGGTAACGACTTTAGTCGGGGTCACAATTGCGTTGCACAACAAGATCTCTTGGAAAAATAAAAACAAGAAACAACTCGTGGAGGTGTAAAAGTTCCTAATTAACCCAAATTAAACTTTTGTTGCGATACTGGGTGGTCCCCACAGAGCATTCATGGCAACCGATCGATTCAAGCCAAATGGACAACAATCATGAAACCCCTAGATGCCTCCATGAGATGGACGGATGAAGTTCTACTGGACCCTAACCCTGTTCCATTTACTTCGTAACCCGGCATTTAAAAAAAATATCTGTTGAAAAGTCAATAAATCATCAACATGTCCGTTTGAATCGGTGAACCATTCGATCCGGATAATGGTTAACGGGCTAAGTATTAAAAAATGTTTAAATGCAAATTAATGGTTGTTCAAATTATATTTCTATCTTTATAATTAGAGAATAATTAAATTAAAAAATTGGGATATTTTAATCAAATAAAAATTTGGTATTATCATTCACACTTTTAATAATAGTATAGAATATTCTAAAATGATAGTAATCATCATTCATCAAATTGTTAATTAATGTTGTTCATGATAAAAAGGAAGGTGTAGATATGCTGTATGTAACAAAAACCATCGCTATATTAAAAGAAAAAGTGATCTATATATACTGAAGGATTAAATTAACCATTACTATATATAACAAAAGTCTTATAATTTTTCATCTATATAAATATTGGAAGAGTCTATACCATAGAAATAATCGCCCCTAAAATGTAATGGAGCCATGAATGGTTATAGAAATTAAAAACAATATAATTTTGCATTTTTATTGACGATTAAAACCATTGATATAGTAATATTGACAACCAATCTATTGCTAAATATTGGAATAGTACGAGCCTAATACTATTCGGTTCGGCTCAAATCCACCCCTAATTCCGTGGAGTTGGCTATATGAATCCCGTTTCATCATTCCATTATAGTTAATGTCATATGCATTGTTAAAGTATTAGCACTTAAATTATTTTTTTAACTACATACACCCATTATTTTTGCTCATGTCTACCCCTTCTAACTGCTTCAACTTGCATTTCTTCTTAAGGGTGATGTTAATGGTCTTCCATGCACATGATTATACCACTTTTGTCAACTTTCTTTTGTCTTAATTTTTAATTTTTAATGAATATTTTATTACAAAAAGTATCATATATATCGATCAATTTTCTATCATTTTATCACTTATTGGAACTACTCCTAAATTTTTATAAATGGAAAATACCTGAAATGACATTTTTTTTTATTTTGCTTTATTTTATTCTTACTAGATTCAAGTTGCAGGTCGGAAATATTGTGTGAATAGAAATAGTAATTGCACTAATTAATTAATAGAACTTCTGAGATCATCAACAATTTAGCTTAATTAGTTATATATATATGTATATATATGTTTTATTTTGTACCTTATTATCTACTCTATTGTGGTGGAAGTAAATTGTTTATAAATGGGGCAGAAGTTATGCATGTGTTATTGTGAGGGAAAATCGCGTCTAGGTGTAGATGGAGATGAAAAAGAATGCATAAAATACATGTTTGGTTTAGTGAAGAAATACCCGTATATGATGCAAAGCTGCTTCTGGTGCTGGCTGCATTTGCCATGATCTATCGTGAATACTTGTGGTCTACCCAAGACGACACTGCCCTAGTAGACTCCTATCGCAACCTCAAACAGCGCATTTTCTGCAAAGGAAGCTCTCAGAAGATGAGAAGGAGCATCTTAAGAGTCTAAATTCTCTAGTAACCAAAATGCTGCATCTCACAAAACCAATTATCAGTCTCTCTCTCTCTCTCTGTTCGTTTCTATCTATTTAATTCACAAAATTATTTTATTGTTACAGGTATACGAATTCATCAGAAGAGATGAAGCTGAAGACAAAACAACTGTTAAAGCGACTAGACGAATTAAAACATGCGGAGAAATTCTTAAATGACTTAAAAGAACAAGCAGGTTTGATAGCTCGCTTTATCCAGAAGTGATTTTTAATAAACTCATTTATAGATTCATTTCCCCTCCAGCAACAATAAAGTTTGGGGTTAATAAATGGGGCAATCTGCCCAAAATTCTGGATAGAGAGTGGGTAATAATAGTGTATGAAAAGTCCAGACCGCAGTTAATTAAGATCTAACAGAAGTTGTTTGGGACCACTTGCAGACTGTTCTAACTTTGCAATGGACTGCTTTGTAAAACCTAGTCATACAGATGTTGATTTAATCAAGAAGTTGTTCATCAAGCCAGCTGGAGGAGCAGGACTCAAGCGGGATGGGAAGGCAGGATGCTACTGACAGACGACAACCATAATTTAATTCAGGCCAATGCAAAGCAAAGAGCTAATTAACGTGCTGAAATTAATGCATGACTTTTGGCAGGATGTAGTCAATTTTGAAGTTTTCAAGGACAAATCAGTTGGCTTATTCATCTCAGACTTGGACTACTACCAGGAGAACATTTCAGAAAAATTCAAGGCTCTAATAACAATTTATAAAGATATTGGAAGTCATCTGGTTTCCTATAGTAGAAGAAGGGAAAAAAGAAGACCCAGACCCAAAAGCCGATAAGAACCAAATGCCATGGTTCTGGTGCAAACCTTCAGCCGTCAAACACCCATTCAAGTGTTATATCAAGGAATGCTGGAACTACCAGAAGAAGCCCGTACTGGTTGTCCTAGACAAAGAAGGAAAGATCATCTCCCCCAATGCACTTCCCATGATTGAGATTTGGGGAACTAGAGCTCACCCTTTCTCCAAGGATAAGGAAGCTGAGCTCTGGCGAAACGAAGAAGATCGTTGGAACAAGGAAAAATGGGCTCTCATCTTTAATCGCTTGGATACCAAAATTCTATCGGTACATCTCTCTCTCTCTCTCTTTCATATTCTCTCTCTCTCTCTCTCATATGAAGCTTCTATATAACTGAATCAGATGGGGAAGACATTGTGCTTGCTTGGAGGTTCTGATGTTCAGTGGTTAAGGAGCTTTGTGATACAAATAAAAGATATTAAAGAAAAGCTCAACCAGATGGATATCGCAATCGTCTACATGGGGACGAATTTGCTTGATGAGAAAAAATTGCAGAGTATCCTAAGCACCATAACCAAGGACAATGAACAACATTTCTTCCAGCCTTTAGAATAGAAGAAAGGAAATGAATCCGTCACCTGGCCGAAGAGAATCATAGATTTCTGGCGTTATCTGGAGAACTACCAGTACTTGAGGATGGAAAACTGTGAGAAGCCGTTCCATGAGGACGAAATCTTGAAAGAGTTAATGCCCATGTCAAGCTTCAACGCCATTGCGGATCGTTGGGCCATTATCTTCCAAGGGTCTGCCGAGGTGAAGGAGTTCTTCAAATTCAACGGAGAGGAATGGAGTAAATGCTCTGAGAAGCTCGACATGAAAATTTCCTGTTGTAAAGCCAAAACCCCAACGGAGGACAAATTCTGGAAAGTGTTGCAAGCAGATCAGCAGGAGCATTCTCTCCGGCTGGTTGTCCCTCAAACCACTGCCGACTTTTCCAGAATGGTTCAAGTGTCTGAAATGTGATCGTTCCATGGAGAAGACCTTTCTTTACACATGCTATGCAAGGGAATCAGGCCAGTAGGCTTGTTTGGATTCAGAATTTCGAATCAGGTTTGGTTTTCTAATAATAATAAGCTCCTTAGGAGATTGCTAGTTGATTGAAGCCATGAAGTTTTGAGCTTTTGGCTTATTGGCTAGATTTGGGAAATACCAGCGTCGTCTATTTCATTTGTCTCTCTCTTTTGTTGGGCTTAGGGCTGTTCATGGGTCGGGTTGGGTCGGTTTTCTGGGGTTTTTCCAATCGACCCGACCTGATCGGGTTACCTGAGATGGAAATCGAAACCGACCTAGTGTTAAGCAAAACCGACCTGATCGGTTTGAGTCGGGTTGGGTCGGTTTGGGTCGGTTTCGGTTTTGCTCCTGTACAAAAAGGACATAGAAGCCTAGAAGGAAATATCGATTCTGAAAATTGAAAACTGAAAACTGAAGTTTTTAAGATATTTTCTGGAAATATATTTAAAAAGTTAGAGGTAGAATAGAAGACAAAAGTTATCAAGAAAATAGAAAGTCAAACTGTTTTATAGAAAGAATGCTGAAATTTGTATATTTCAAGAAACTTTCTAAATTCTAATCTAAGTAAAAAAGGACACCTAATTCTAATTGTAATTGCCTAATTGGTTGCCTATTTGGTGTAAAAGACTGTAGAAACTAGGATAGAGACAACTTAGTTAAATAGGAACTAGAAGACTAGGTTAGGCTGTAATTAGGAATTAGGATAGAGGCAACTTAGTTAAGTAGGAACTAAGTTGGTTCGGTTTGGGTCGGTTTCGGTTTTCACACAAGAAAACCGAAACCGATCTGAACCATCGGTTTATGAATTTGTACAACCCGAAACCGACCGGTGCTTATGAAAACCCGACAAACTCGGGTTGGGTCAGTCCGGGTTGGTCAATTTGGTCGGGTTGGGCCTTCTTATGAACAACCCTAGTTGGGCTTACAATTGCTTGATTTTGCTTGTATTTGATTTTTGTGTGCTTGTGTCGTTGGCTTGCTTAATAAAATAAACGTCTATACTCTACAAGTTTTCTTCCTATTATATTTTTTTGGACCATGTGGGGATGTGAGCATAGAATCGATGATCGATCCTAAAACCAGAAAATCAATCGGAACATAGAATCCAAGAAGGGAGACATTCACGGGTCGTCTAGTAAAACTTGCCATTGGCATTCACTCTACAAATAAAGGGATGCCAAGTGACCAATCTATTGGGTCATTGACCTCTGTTTTGTATCATATATAATTCCTTTCTTACTATACAACAATTTATGGCCTTCATAATCAAGTTTAGGTGGAAAGATCACTTAGGCATGATCACAAGGCTAGAGTTGTTGCTGTGAAAGCCACACTTTTACCGTAGTTAACATCCCTAAATCATTCCCAATGAGTAGAATGTCATCTACATACAGAATTAGGAACGTAACCTTATCTCCCAATGTCTTCCTTTAAACACAGGGCTCATCCGGATTTTGCTCAAAATCAAACTATTTGACGGTAGAGTCAAACCGGATGTTCCAGCTTCTAGAATCTTGCTTAAGTCCATATATGGATTGATTAAGTTTACATACCATGTGTTCTTGACTTACAGCAATGAATCCTTGCGGTTGTTGCATATAGATATCTTCAGTAAGATCTCTGTTCAGGAATACGGTTTTGACATCCATTTGTCAAATTTCGTAGTCATGGTATGTTGCTATAGCTAGCAGGATCCCAATGGATTTAAGCATGGCCACAGGTAAAAAGGTTTCCTCATAGTCGATTCCCTCTTTCTGAGTATACCATTTTTCCACAAGACGAGCTGATGTAACCGTTTCTGGTCACGTACCATTTTTTTTTTGTGATGTACCAACTTTTTTGCTAAGTACCTCGTCATTTGACCTGCTCCCAGGTGGCCTGTGACTTAGAGGATGATGGAGCTCCCTGGTGGCGAACTGCTTGGTGATGAGCTACTTGGTGGCGAACTCCCTGGTGGTGAGCTACCTGGTGACGAGCTCCCTACTGGAGAGCTACTTGGTGACGAGCTCCCTGGTGGAGAACTACTTGGCTTCCCTTTGCATGAGGTGATCTCCTCTCCTTTGCTTGTGGCGGGAGCTGAAGGACCTGCAAAAACTGAATCAGAGGACCCGGGGGTATTTTCCCAGCGGGGACTCTCCAATGCCTAAGTTAGCATTCTGATTGTAGGGAGCTTGGAGAGAAACGAGAGAGCTAGAGAGCAAGGATTACCTCCATCTTTTCATTCTCTCCCCCTTGTCTTTGGGGGTCGAAGTCCTTATATAGTGGTGTCTTGTCAGGCATAACTGCCTCTGTCTCTCTACCGTAGTCGTTACTACTAGAGTTGAGGTGGCGGGTGCAGGCGACTGCTACAGAGTACGACTCTGCCAGTCAAGGGACAGCTCTCAGGACTGGCAGGCACGGCGCCGCCTAGCGAGAGACGTGGGCGCAGGCCTCTGGATCTGTCAGGTACTGTTGTCAGGTAGGAGATCTTCCTGCGATACGCCGAGCTGCCCCTAAGTGCTGAACAACCTATGCCGAGCTACCTGTAAGTGCCGAGCTGCCCCTAAGTGGCGAGCTCTTTGTAAGACGCCAGGCTACCTGCGGAGTGGCCAGCTGCCTGTGGCGAGCTGCCTATGCCGAGCTACCTGTAAGTGTCGAGCTACCCCTAAGTGGCGAGCTCATCGTAAGACGCCAGGCTGCCTGCGGAGTGGCCAGCTTCTTGTGGAGAGCTGCCAATGCCGAGCTGCCCCTAGCTATACCGAGCTCCCCGAGCTATGCCGAGCTGCCCGAGCTGTGCCGAGCTGCCCGAGCTGCCCAGTTGTCAAGAGGCTGCACTTGGTTTGCATGAGGTGTCAGGTGTCACAATTTCACTGAAGGCCAAATCTGCCCTCATCATTTGCCCCCCACTCCCGAGCCGAGAGTAACTCAGCGAAGGGAGTAGATTTCTTCTTTTGGCCCGTAAGTCGACGAGCTAGTAAGTGCTGATCCAATTCCTTATGTCGCGAGCTGCCTACCAATGGCGAGCTGCCTGTAAGGTGAGGAGGTCTCCGCCAGTTCAGTAGTGTAGCCCTTAGGCTCTAGAGGCAACTTATAGTTCACTTTTGCTGATTTTGCTCATGCTAAGGAAGCGACTGGGTATTTAGCAATAGTGTGGCCCGTAGGCTTTGGAAGCGACTTGTAGTCCACTCTTCTTGACTTTGCCCATGCCGAAGAGGCGACTGGGTCTGAAGCAGTAATGTGGCCCGTAGGCTTTGGGAGCGATTCGTAGTCCACTCTTCTTTGACTTTGCCCGTGCCGAAGAGGCGACTGGGTCTTAAGTAGTAATGTGGCTTGTAGGCTTTTGGGAGTGACTCGTAGTCCACTCTTTTTTGACTTTGCCCATGCCGAAGAGGCGACTGGGTCTTAAGTAGTAATGTGGCCCGTAGGCTTTGGGAGCGACTCGTAGTCCACTCTTTTTTGACTTTGCCCATGCCGAAGAGGTGACTAGGTCTTAAGCAGTAATGTGGCCCGTAGGCTTTGGGAGCGACTTGTAGTCCACTCTTCTTTGACTTTGCCCATGCCGAAGAGGCGACTGGGTCATAAGTAGTAATGTGGCCCGTAGGCTTTTGGGAGTGACTCGTAGTCCACTCTTTTTTGACTTTGCCCATGCCGAAGAGGCGACTAGGTCTTAAGCAGTAATGTGGCCCGTAGGCTTTTCCTGTGAGGTGCCGAACTGACCAGGTGTCGAGCTATCTGTGAGGTGTTGGGCTGACCAGGTGCCGAGCTGCTTGTGAGGTGCCGAACTGACCAGGTGCTGAGCTACCTGTGAGGTGTTAGGTTGACCAGGTGCCGAGCTGCCTGTGAGGTGCTGAACTGACCAGTTGTCGAGCTAACCAGGTGCCGAGCTACCAGTGAGGTGCCGAGCTGACCAGGTGCCGAGCTACTTGCAAGGTGCCGAGCTGACCATGTGTTGAGCTACCAGTGAGGTGCCGAGCTGACTAGGTGCTGAGCTGACCAGGTGGGTACCTTAGAGCTATGATTGCGCTGCATCAGCTTCATGATGCCAGTCACCCACTCCCACAAGAAGCTACTAGGAGCTCGACCTTCGGGGGCGGCACTACTAACTTTAGGTCGCCAGCTCACAAGGGAGCCTTGGAAGGCTCGACCAGTAAGGGCGCCTATGTAGTCTGTTGGCCGCCAACTTCCGCGGAAGCCACGAAGAGCTCATCTTTGTTGGGGGGACCTTGCGAAGAAGACTGATGTGGCTTTAACTGAATTGAAAGTAAACTTAGTCTGTTACCTCCCTACGTAGTCTTTGAGTTCATAAAAAATGTAAACTATAAAGCGAGAGCGTCAATTTCTAAAAAGTGAGGACTTAGCTTTCTAGGAGAAGAGGACTTAGCTTTTGTAGGATGAGAACTTAGCTTTTGGTAGCGTGTTCCCATAGACGGCACCAATTGATGTAACCGTTTCTGGTCACGTACCAATTTTTTTTGTGATGTACCAACTTTTGGCTAAGTACCTCATCATTTGACCTGCTCCCAGGTGGCCTGTGACTCAGAGGATGATGGAGCTCCCTAGTGGCGAACTGCCTGGTGATGAGCTACATGGTGGCGAACTCCCTGGTGGTGAGCTACCTGGTGACGAGCTCCCTGGTGGAGAGCTACTTGGTGACGAGCTCCCTGGTGGAGAACTACTTGGCTTTCCTTTGCATGAGGTGATCTCTCCTTTGCTTGTGGCGGGAGCTGAAGGACCTGCGAGAACTGAATCAGAGGACCTGGGGGTATTTTCCCGGCGGGGACTCTCCAATGCCTAAGTTAGCATTCTGATTGTAGGGAGATTAGAGAGAAACGAGAGAGCTAGAGAGCAAGGATTACCTCCATCTTTTCATTCTCTCCCCCTTGTCTTTGGGGGTCGGAGTCCTTATATAGTAGTGTCTTGTCAGGCGTAACAGCCTCTGTCAAGTCAGGCGTAACTGCCTCTGTCTCTCTGTCGTAGCCGTTACTGCCAGAGTTGAGGTGGCGAGTGCAGGCGACTGCTACAAAGTACGGCTCTGCTAGTCAAGGGACAACTCTCAGGACTGGCAGGCACGGTGCCGCCTAGCGAGAGACGTGGGCGCAGGCCTCCGGATCTGTCAGGTACAGTTGTCAGGTAGGAGATCTTCCTGCGATACGCCGAGCTACCCCTAAGTGCCGAACTACCTATGCCGAGATGCCCCTAAGTGGCGAGCTCTTCGTAAGATGCCAGGCTGCCTGCGGAGTGGCCAGCTACCTGTGGTGAGCTGCCTATGCCGAGCTACCTGTAAGTGCCGAGCTGCCCCTAAGTGGCGAGCTCTTCGTAAGACACCAGGTTGCCTGTGGTGAGCTGCCTATGCTGAGCTGCCCCTAGCTATACCGAGCTCCCAGAGCTATGCCGAGCTGCCCGAGCTGCACTTGGTTTGCATGAGGTGCCAGGTGTCACAATTTCACTGGAGGGCCAAATCCGCCCTCATCACGAGCCTTGTAGGTATCAACCTTAGCATCGAGGCCCTTCTTCCTCTTATAGATCCATTTGCAACCAATTGCTTTTACCCTAGGGGGCAGATCTACTAGAGTCCAGACTCCATTGGTCTTCATTGAGTTCATCTCAGCTCTCATGACATCTACCCACTTCAAGGAATCTATGTCCAACATAGCTTCCGTATAAGTCATGGGATCCTCCTCACTGGTTGTGGCTTCCACCAAGTAACTTTCTTGGTCATAGTCGTAATGAAATGGAGGCCTGGATACTTGGGTAGACCTTCTAGGTTGGTTATTTTCTGGAGCTTGTGGAACATCTCCTAGTACCCCTGGGATCTCCTCATCAAGAACAACTTCCTGATGAAAATTATCCAGGATGTAATCTTCCTCTAGGAAGTAGGCATGAACATCTCCTAGTACCCCTGGGCTCTCCTCATCAAGAACAACTTCCTGATGAAAATTATCCAGGATGTAATCTTCCTCTAGGAAGTAGGCATTTCGACTGCAAAACACTTTTTTCTCTTTTGGATCATAGAATAAATAACCTATAGAGCCTTTCGAGTAACCTACAAATATGCAATGACTGGTCTTGGATTCCAATTTGTTAGCACTAGTTCTTTTAACATGTGCCAGACAACCCCAAATCTTCAAGTGTCTCACACTTGGTTTCTTACCGGTCCATAGCTCATATGGAGTCTTAGGAACATATTTGGATTGAATCCGATTCAACATGTAAATCGCAATCTCTAATGCGAAACCCCAAATCTTCAAGTGTCTCACAGATTTGGATTGAACGAACTATATCTAATAGAGTTTGATTTCTCCTCTCTAACACACCGCTCAATTGCAGTGTAGCAAGAGGAGCCAGTTGTGATACAATTCCGTTTTCCTTTAAGTAGTCCCTGAATTCATCAGAGAGATACTTGCCGCCTCGATCTAATCGAAGGGTCTTAATTTTTCTCCCTAACTGTTCCTTGACTTCTTGTATGAACTCCTTCAACTTTTCAAAGGAATCAGACTTATGTCTCATTAGGTACACGTAACCATACTGAGAATAATCATCGGTAAAGGTTATGAAATAAATGTGTTGATTACGTGTCCTAACATTTCGGGGACCACATACATCAGTATGTATCAGGTCAAGTGTGCCTGTAGATCTTTCAGGCTTACCGGTAAATGGTTGTTTCGTCATCTTACCCTGAAGGCAAGGTTTACAGGTTGGAAGATCTTCTACAGTTAGAAAATTCAAAGGACCATCCTTTACCAACCTTGTGATACGATTTATGTTAATGTGGCCAAGTTGGTAATGCCACAGGCACGTGGGACTAACTGTATCACGAGTCCTCTTCATGGAGATTATTTTTGATGTAGTTTCGGTAATGTTGGTTTCTAGAGAAGGATGGGGAACATAGAGATCATTCTCAAGCTTTCCGTATACGAGGAATTTGTTATTCCATTTAATAGTAATCACATTACTAAATAAGATAGAATAACCATTTAAACACAGTTTTGAGACAGAAATCAAATTTCTATTTAAATTAGGTACGAAAAGATAATCTTTAAGTACAATTGTTCCTTATCTGAAAACTAGTTCTACAGTTCCTATGGCTGTAGCTGTAATTGTTGCATAAGTCCCCAAGTAGAGTGTTATTTCTCCGTCACTCAGTCTTCTGCTTATCTTGAACCCCTGCAGTGAGTTACACGCATGAACCAAAGCCCTAGAATCAATACATCAGGAAGTAGAAGTGACCAACAAATTGGTCTCTATGATAAAAGATTCAAACTTACCTTGCTTCTTAGTCTCCAAATATTGAGGACAATTCCTCTTCCAATGTCCGGTCTGTTTGCAAAAGTGACATGCATCTGATGCCTTATCCCTCTTCTGATTTTTCGGTTTGCTAGTCTTCTTCTAAGGATTTTTCTTTGCCCTCCTCTTCTTCTTACCCGAATTGCCACCTTTAACAAGCATGTTTATTGGTTTATCCTTCTTAATCAGTTCTTCAGCCCTCTGCAACATATTGACAAGTTTTTGAAAGCTAACATTTATCTTATTCATGTTATAATTCATGACAAACTGATTGAAGGAGGGAGGTGAGGAATTTAGGATGGCATCAACCTTGGTGACATGATCTAGCCTTGACTCGAGTGCCTCTAGTTCATTGATGTAAACCATCATCTTAAGACAATGGTCATGAACCATCTGGCTCTCAGTCATTTTAGCGATCGTGAACAACTTTAAGACCTTTTGATGAGTATAACGATTCTGCTCTTCATATATGGTCCCCAAACTATCTAGGATATCCTTGGACACTTCGATCTAATCGAATTGTCGAGGGTGGCTATGGTGTAGCACCGGGCAAGAGAATTCTTATATTCCCATTCTTGATACTCTTTCCTACATGCCTTAGAGGCCCTATCACTTGGATGATCCAGAGCAAGGTTCTTAGCAACCTTGTCCAATTTCTCGGATGTTAATACCAACATAAGGTTACAGAACCAGTCAGCATAATTTGGGCCCTTAAGTTTGTTATTGTCCAACAACTTGGCGAATTGTCCGTTTGCCATTTTTGATAAAGGGCAAGGCAGATTATTATTCCACAACCTAAATTGATTCATGTTTACTACATATATATGGCTTTTAATCTATGTTCCATTTTCATTTGTTCATCCCTGAGATTTCCCTCCTATCTCAGTAACGGAGACTACGAAATTATGTTTCTAGAAATGTAGGAAACCACATACAGTGAATGAAGCCAATTGTTTCAGCTACATAACCCCACCACCTTCTGTGAGGGATCATATCTCATCTAATGAGCTTTCCCTTTGGCCTCTGTTAGACAAAGTTCATTGCCATTTTAGGTTAAACTTTCCTGTTAAGTAAGTGCTTACCCATCATATTCGTGAACGCCAAGGTACTGTGAGAGAGTCTTCCATTTTAGGATATGCCCCTTCCACATCGGTCTATGATGCCCCTATCATCTTATGAAACAATCCAACAAATCCAACAACAAATGGATAGCCCAATTTTATGATGCATCTCCTTAGTACTGAAGGACCCATCTTCATGCTAATGATGAAAGGCCATTAGAGAGTTCATCATATGAATCTCCCTATCACATGCACTTATATTTTCAGGAGGGAACGAATAAATACGCCCTAGTTTTATTTAAGTCAGACCAAAGTGGCTCTCACTGACTTTCTCAAAGTCAGATTTGGATGGGCCCTAAACGGCTAGGGTTCCACACAGTTCCTCTTGAGGAGGAAGCTGATGTGGGGCCCATCATGCAGGGAGATCATCCAATGATCTTATGGACACCATGACAATGATGTGCATTCATCCATGGTGTGCGAAAGAGCCACTAACATATTTACATGGGCCAAATGCTTATAGCCCATGTTCACAGTACATCACATCACATGTATCAATATCCATAATTGATCCAATCAATTAATAACTGTAGAACTCACAATTAAGTCCATTTAAAATCCATAATATTACCAATTAATATTATCTAGGTATATGGGCTAAACTGCAAATAGTAGTTCGGCCCATATAGCTTTTATGCTGTATTGGGCTTATGTAGTTTTAACAAATTAAAACTAGGTTTTACAAATGTGGGTTGAATTGCACTTTGCAATTAGCCATTAAACCCTTGGCCCATATATGGAATTTCAGGATTGTTAACAGCCCTAATCGAACCACAGATTTGGTCCAACTAGTTTTGTCCATTTTGTGTCGAATAGGTTTAGGGTTTGATGTTTAATTCAAGATTCAATTCTTAAAACATGATTTGAAATTAAAAAATTGATGCATGACAATCAAGAATCAGTAAACAATAGCAAGAGGGTTGTTCGTAAGGCTGCAACCTTGCAAAACAAAAGTTAGTTCACAGTTTGCAGTTTCCAAAATTGCAAATCACAAATTGTCGAACCCAAATCTGCAAAATTTCTCCTTCGTGCTTCCAACAGTTTCTTCTGATGAAAAATAAAAGAAAAAACCTAATTTCTCTATTTATTACCTCAGAATCAAATTTCTATACATTCTGTCTAGAAAAATAAAAAAAAAATTAATTATTTATAGACCTAGAATAAATAGAATAAAGTAACAGATGCGCAGATTCACAACACCTAAAGAAATTCGATCTCCACCATACGAATAACCTAGATTTTAAGAAATATAAATAGAGCAGTTCTAAATATATTGCAAAAAATAAATATTTTAATTTCAGATCAATCACCCATAGTTGAGAACCAAATTCTCAGAAAAAACCTAATCTGCGCAAATCGGGTAGAATCGTTTATGCCTATTTGCGCAGGTTCAGATCAGATTTGATTTTGGTTCAAGAATGTGAACCTAGCTCTGATACCACTGAAAGGGATGGGAGATCCATCATATGGATGGCCAAACCCTATAGGAAGGTTGGAAAAAATTTGAAAATTTTCTTTCACTCCCATCCGGGAATCGCATTCCTAATTTAGAAAATTGCATTTTCAAGTTCATTCTTGAATCCAAAACCGGAATAGATCTGAAACCAATAGGAAGTGAGGGATATACCAGATACGAAGTAACAGTAACTCCCAATGAAGGTGTTCACACCCAAGGAGAAGACCAAAACCCTCCTCCACTGAAGATGACAATGTGTGGTGAAGTAGGATCAACAGGACGACTCTTCAGCAAGAACCGAAATTCTTCAGCAAGAATGAAACAAGGGTTGGTGAGCACGACTTTAGATTGTTTCTTCAGCCAAGAAACAATATCAAGAACCTTTCTTGATCAGATCCACAAGTGGAGATCGAATTGGGTAGGAATAGCAAGAACAGGAGAGAACTCTACAGATTGTTGTGTCTAACACGAGTCTCATAAGTGTCAGTTTAAGGGTTTTACACAGAAACATACCATAATAACATGAATCAATTATGCACTTTATTCATTTACAATAAATGACCATATGTACATCAATCTGATTAGAGCTAAGGGCATGCACTGTCTAACATATATAACTTTTGTTGAAAAAAGAATGATGAAACTCAAATATAGCATTGTTATCCTTGGTGAACTTACTGACTGATAACAATTTTTTTGTAATAGAGGGCACATGATAAATATCTTGTAATTGAAAGTGATGGCCACATTGAGAAATTAAAGAACCAATATTTTTAATTTGCAACCCTGCTCCATTATTGATTTTCACATGATCATACTCACCATAGTCTAATTAAAACTAAAGATTTTGTAACTCAGTCATAATATGAAGCATAACTCCTGAGTCTGGATACTACGCTAGATCAAACTTTGAAGAGTTCCCAATGTGGAATGTTGTTGGTTTAGGAATGCTAGAATTTGAAGTAGATTGTTGATCACCACCAGGATAGAAAAGATCAAATCAGCGACGACACTTCCATACTTCACAACCAGGAATATTGCATGGTTGACAAACTATAATGTTGCGTCCCCAACCATGATCTTGACTATCAATGTAATTGCCACAACCACCTCCACCTCTACCATGTTGTGAATCATTACTCTTGGCTTTTTCAACATATTCAGAAATAAAAAGTGTACATTTCTTTAGACTTTGACGTTGTCTCTGTGGTTGGAGAACTGTGGATCTGGAGTGTGAAATGAACGAGATTTTTAATGTGCTCCAGACTTCAGCCATGGACACACCTAGAACCAGGCCGAGTACACCTTCGATGAGTGATGAAACAATCCAGCTCAATACCAGTTGGTTCAATTGATACTAGTGATCATACGTTGGGTTGAGAACTTAATCAACGATCTCTTCAGGGGGTGCCAGTGTTTTGCCTTCAACTGTTCTCATCACTTTGTGAGTTCTGAGAATTGGGAGTAGTTGTGCATGCCATAGTAGATAATTTTTATTTTTTACCTTTATGGGAAAATAGGGTGCTAAATTGGGCATGGTTGCTGCAAATTCAGGCGTGATAGTAGACACTACCGTGTCAAGGTTATTGACACCTCTTGTAGCCAAATTATTGATCGATGACATGATGGAATGACTCTGATACCAAGTTTGAACTAAGAATCAACAAACAAATTTTGAAAAAGAATGGTTCAATGGTGATGTCTTTACACCAGAACCCTTGTCATTATATAATAGTATGAGGAAATAGTAAGAGTACAACAACAATTAGAAGACTTGTATTAGATTACAATTAAGAGAGATTGATCAAGAGTTAGAGATGAGACATGATTGGAGTTATCCAGCTGATGAGAAAAGGTTGGAGTCTTGGATATCTAATGGGCGTTGCAACCTTAGCCTTAATTAATATCTCTCACCTACCCTCCTCAACTACTATAGGTGCTTGCCATTTATAGCCAACGACCTCCACTCTCAATTTTGCCTCTTGCCTCTGAAGCACTATGCTACACAAGGATTACTTCCTCAAGTAGAAAGTTCACTCTCTCTACACTACAGCAATGAAAGACCCTCAGAACGAACATTCTCAATGCCTCATAGAGCAACTTTCATGTTACAAGACACTCTCAAGGGAACATTGGGAGGAGGTTATGGTCCCTCCATGTCAGGAATCTCAATGTATCACTTAACGTATTCTCAAGGGATGCATCTTTCACCGAACCCAAGCCATAGTCTCCCAAGTTGAAGTCTTCGCAAGAAATGCATGGATCCCCAAGCAACCGGTGAAGATCAACTAGAGGAAGTGAAATAAGTTTGGATGCAAAATGTTTGGGTGCAAATTCACCACATCCTGAAAAACTACATTGAACAATCCCTCTATGAGATGTTTGCAGCCATAACCGGTGAGGTAATCCCCAAAGTAGGAAAAAAATACTAGTGGGAAAGGGGAAGAAGAAGAAGAGGGCCTCCAAGAAGGCTCGCCTCCACACCGAGACCACCACCTCCAACGTCGGTGCCTCCATCCCCGAGCACCCACTAATCATTGAACAACCTCCTGTGATTGACTTGGTTGAGGAGGACCAAGGCAAGGCTACTCTGTCTCGCATGCTCGAGGAGACCACATCTTTCGAGCCCCAGTACGTGAAGGCGACCACCACTCCGTCGAGTAGCGATACTTCTTTTGGAGCATTTTTACTCCAAAGTTTGACCTCCTCAAAAGCAAGGATGCAATATTCACCGAGGAGGTCGCTCATTGGGCTGACTTACTGATCGCTCAGCTAGAGGCCAGAGCGGCAACGCATTGCATGGTGGTACATACTTAACCTTTAGGCTGCTTTATACTTAGATTTTCTTCATAATTATACTTGTTTTCTTTTGGAAGGTAAACTCCTCAATCCATGCCCTGGCCTACCAGTCCGAGGTGAACTTAAAGCGAGCTCTCGGGGCCGAGGAGTCCTCCCGAAGTGCCCACTCTGAGCTCAACTTAGCTCGCAACAAGATCAACCAACTGAAGAACGATGCACGGGCCAAGGAGTTGTTGACTCTACTAATAGCGGAGAAGAAGGAGCTAGTGGAGCGCGAGGTGACTTTGAAGAGAGAGAAAGAGAACCTTGAGGTGTTGGTGAAGGAGCGGACTGAAATTCTGCTCCATGCGATAGAGGAGGACAAGACCAAGGTGGTCAAGGAATACAAGTCTTTGGTGGAATATCGTGAGAAGCTGGTCGAGGTCAGGACAGCAGGCTACCGCAAGGGTTTAAGCTTAACAGATGGTTGACGTAACGTGAATTCCCCACCTCGACTTCAGTGCCATCACAACATTCAAGATCACCAAGGAGATGGCCGTTGAAGCTGCTAAGGACCCAGACTTAGAGGAGGAGAGCGACGACAACCTTCTCGATGATGAGACGGCGGGAGAGGGAGAGGGAGATGATGTCGCCGAGGACCACATGGAGACTGATCTACCTGCCGATGCCTCTTCTGGTGATGAGGAGCCCCAAATTGACTGATGCCTCTTTTCTTGGACCCCCTTTGTAAATACTTGATGTCTCGAGCCTCCGAGCTCGACTAAACAGTTGTAATCTTTTTTTTTTTGTTACTATGTACTTGAAGTGCTTTATCAATGGAATACAAGTATTTTGCAAAACTCTTTGTGTGCAAAATTTTTTTCTAAGTGTAGATTACTCCCGAGCTGGCGAGCTCGACTCGAATAGGAATAATCTAATCGTTATTGTACACTGGGGTGAACAAACACTATAGAGTACATGCCTGACCTGTCTATGCCAGGGCTACTTCGCCTTGCCCTTGCCAAAGCGACTGGGTTTTAATGAGTCCGTGCTGAAGAGGCAACCGGGTCTTAAGATGCCTATGCCGAAGAGGCGACTAGGACTTTTCTGCCCATGCTAGAGAGGCGACTGGGTCTTATTTTGTGCCAAGGTCTCTTGTCAGCTCGGCACCATAGCCCTTGGGCTTCTGGGAGTGACTTAAGGTCCTCTCTCCAATTCGTCGTCCATTGGATCAGCTCAGTGACCCTATGGACTTAGCCATTTTTGTTTACGTTGAGGTTTACAGATAGTATCTCCTTAGGTTGTCAACATTCCAAGCTTGAGGTACCTGTTTCCCTTCCATGGTCTAAAGCTCATAGGTTCCTTCTCTGAACACCTGTCTCACCCATTTGGGTCCTTCCCAATTCGGATCGAGCTTACCCACGCTGGGCTCAGGTACCCTTACCTTATAGAGGAACAGGTTGCCCACTCAGAAGAGTTGCTTCTTGACCCGAGCGTTATAATACCGAACTACTCGCTACTGGTAAGCTGCGATTCGAATGTGGGCTAGATCACGTACCTCCTCGACGAGGTCCAAGTTAGTTCTGAGCTCATTGTCGTTTGTCTCTTCATTGTAAGCTTCAGCTGCAACGTCGATACTTCAATCTTTGCTGGAATCACAACTTCTGTCCCATATGTGAGGTTGAAGGGTGTCTTTCCGGTTGCGGTCTTGGTGGTAGTTTGGTAGGCCCAAAGGACACTGGGTAGCTCATCTACCCACAACCCTTTAGCTCGTGTGAGGCAAACTTTCAGTCCACGGAGGATAGCCCTGTTCATCACTTCACCCTGTTTGTTTGCTTGTGGATGGCTACCAAGGTGAAGTTTTGCTGAATCCCCATCTTGGCGCACCAGTTCTAAAATTTGATGTCTTCAAATTGCTTCCCGTTATCCGAAATCAAGACTTTGGGCAGTCCGAAATGGCACATGATGCTTTTCTAGAAGAAATTTTGAACATTTTGGCCTGTAATGCTTTCCAACGATTCGGCTTCCACCCACTTCATGAAGTAGTCCACTACCACGACCAAGAACTTCCTCTGCCCGGTTGCCGGCGGAAAAGGACCGAGGATGTCGATTCCCCACTACGAGAAGGGCAACGTGCTAGTAAGATACTTCAAATCGGCAACAGGTTGATGGAGGATGTTGGGGTGCCTCTGACATCTGTCACATTTCTTGACGAGCTCGAGTGCATCAACCTTCATTGTGGACCAATAGTAATCCTACCTTAATGCTTTTTGGGTGAGGGCTCTGCCCCCCAAGTGTCCTCCACATAATCCTTCATGGATATCACAAATTACGAACTCAGCTTCTGAGGGTCGCAGGCCATGTAGGTAGGGGAGCGTGAAGGATCACTTGTACAACCGTCCGTCTATAAGGACGTACTGTGCTGATTGACGCTTTACCCTCCGAACTGCATTACGTTCTACAGGTAGGATCCCGTGGAGCAGATAATCAACGAGTGGGTCAATCTAGCTCGATTCTTCTTGCAACATCGGAGCGACCTCTTCTACGCCCCCGAGAATGCTGCGCCAAGGTAGGTCCTCTATGTACACAGTTCGCATAGTGTTGTTGTTGGTACTTGCTAGTTGTGATTCGAGCTGATCGCCTCGCATGACCCCTACTCTGTTATCTGTCAGAAACTTCATCGCGAGATAGTAAGTCGATACTATCGCGCATAAAGTGTGTGTGATGGGCCGACCTATAATTACGTTGTAGGAGTTGTGACCACCAAGAATGTGTGCTCGAACCGTACAATATTCGGCCATGTGCTCACCTCTACTGGTACTGTAACCTGACCTATAGGCCTAACTTCTTCTCTGTTGAACCCTATTAGTGGGAATTCATTGGTTTTAGATCGCTTTATTGTAGTTGTAACTTGTCAAAGGTTCCTTTGAAGAGGATATTGGTCGAACTGCCTGAATCCACCAAGATCCGCTTCACTTTGAAGTCTTTGATGATCACCTTTATGACTAGGGCGTCGTCATGAGGATACTGAATCCCACGAGCATCATCCTCGGTAAAATAAATGGGTTCTTCGATCCGAGGTCACTTGGATGGGTTGTCTGCCTCATGCTCTAGTTCTTGGACTGAAGTCTTTCCTATTGCTACTATGCACCTTGCTACAATGGATCCTCTAATGATCATATTGATCACCCCGCGGATCATCTTTCTTCTGGTAGCAGGTGAGGTGGCTGCTCATTCTACCTACTGCTTTTTGGGGCGTCTTTCTTCCGAACTCCTTATTAGCCCCCTGTCCTTTCTCCTCGTGCAAAATGTATTTCTTCAAGTACCCAAGGTGGATGAGTTCCTCGATCTCATCGTGGAGGTTTCTGCAATTCTCCGTGCTGTGACCATGGTCCCGATGAAAGTGACAATAAACATTCAGGTTTCTGGTCGTTGGGTCTCCCCATAGTCTGGGTGGCCATCTAACAATGGAGGAGTCTGTAATGGCCATCAAGATCTCTCATCGCTTTGCGTTAAGCGGGGTATAGTTAGTTCACTCCTCTGGCGGGGTCCTGGAATGCCGACCCGACCTATAACTTAATGAGGGGGACTTACTCCTTGAGTTCGGGGACTTGCTCTTTTTCCTTTTTTGCTTGTTGCTCGTTCCTTCTTCCTCTCTCTTCACCTTGCTAGTTGTCGGTCTTCTGTTTTATTTCCTTGTTTGTACTAATGAACTGATCAGCCAGCCTGAGGAACTCCGTGATGTTCTTCGACTTGTTTGCCACAACATGCCACTTGAACTCCTTGTAAGTAATTCCTTTACATGCCGCGGTGAGGCATACCGACGGATCAAGGTCTGGTATCTGTAGGCACGTCTCGTTGAAGCGCTTGATATAGCTTCAATTTGATTCTCCTTCCCTCTGCACCACGTTCAGAAGGCTCTCTTGCGACTTTGGGCACTTCTTACTGGTGATGAAGTGGGCCGTAAACATATCCGCAAACTGCGCTCAGCTTCTGATGGAACTCTGCGTGAGGTTTCTATACTAGGTCTGAACTACTCCTCTGAATGTGGTAGAGAAAGCCACGCACATGCAAGCCTCGTTAACTCCGACAAGATGCATTTGGGACTGGAATGCGTCTACATGATTGTTGGGGTCAAAAGACCATCATACTTGTCTAGTGGTGGTACCTTAAAATCTTTTGGCATTGGAGCCGCCAGGAGCTCGGGTGACAAGGGGGATGGCTAGCTCAATAGAGCAAGCGCCATTCTTGTGGCCACCGAACTTACCTCTTCTCTTTCTCGACCTTGATCTACTGGATGGCTGGGCTTCGCTAGCGGGTTGTTCCTTGTTGAGGAACGACGAGTCTTTCGACGTCGCCGCTGCTTCTTCTTTGGTGGTGCAGCATTTGTACTTCCAGTCTCAGTGTTATCAGGTATCTCAATCTTGCTCTGAATTGTGGGGCGAGGTGGTTTAGGGGTTTTTCTCGCCGCTTCTTCTTCACTGTGTGTTTGGTGCTGGCTGTCGCAAGGAATTGAGGGGTCTCCTCTCGAGCCCATACCTTAGGCCCCGAGTTGACGATCTACATTTTCTTGATGTGGAGATTGCTGACTGCACCTCTCGGGCTGCTTGGGTTCAGCCCTATCCCTCGAGCTCTCTCTTCAGGAAGTAGGGGGAGTACGCCGGTCGCCTACTATACCGTGCGGTGGGGTCCGTCCTGAGGGAGGGACCGATACCTGCGAAGTTCTCTCATCGTGGGGAGGAGACTGGCAGACAGTCTGATGAGCTCGGTGCTGATTTTGGTTCAAAGCCTGTCCTTGATGATGATTTGTTGGCTGGTTCGGTTGTAGTGGTGGGAACTACTGCTGGTACTATTGATAGAAATAGTACTACTGAAACTACTGGAATTGGTGGATCTACTGCATTTGAATATGCATCGTCTAGACGCTCTGGACGAGGTCGTTAAACTAGGAGTGCCCGCCCCCAGGGGGAACCACAGAAGGTTCCGAGAATGTGGCATTCACTTGGGGGAGTGGGGCACTCACTTGTTGGGTAGTGGGCGGCACGGACAGTGATGGAACCCTGAAGATAGTCAGGGGAATGGTGAACTGTTCGATGGTCACCGAGGAACCCTGGGGAGTGATTGTTTGCTCCTCTTGCTCCCCAGTGATGTTCATGTCGTTCTTTTCGTTGTGGTTAGATGATGCCATTGAGGTTGAGATTCGGATTGAGATTGTAACTAGGATTGGGATGACCTTTTGATTGTTTCCCACAGACGGTGCCAATTGATGATGTGCGATCTGAAAGCTCCTAGCTAGAAGGTTTCTTGGGTGTTGCTCACGGGGGCGAATTGGATCAAACTGCGAAACAGAGATCAGAGAGACCGGGGTGGATGACCCGGTGAGGTCTCTCCGATGCTTAGGTTAGTATTCTTACTGTGGTGCTAAAAGCTTGAATGCTAGAGAGCTTGAATGCAAATAATTGCATGTACCTAGGCCTGGAGGGGTTGATGCCCTTATATAGTTGAGTTGCCGTGGGTCTCACAAAACGGTTCCGAGATCTTCGACCTAAGTAGATGAGATCTGTTTCTGCTTTAGACAAGGAGTAACATATCAGTTAATAAAGTCTATCATTACCGCCCGATTCGGGCGGGGAGAGGATAAGGCCTGCTGTTACACGGCGTGATCCCGGGAGGTTCGAAGTCCGCTGAGAAGCTTCTAGAGTCGATTACGTGTCACTTCGGTTCTTGGGACCCGAACTGGCTTAGGTGCCAAGGTGCCTCCATGCTGAGGTAACTCTATGCCAAGTTGACTTTATACCGAAGTGACCGAACACCCAAACTCTAAAAACTGTTGACTAGGCTCCTCTTGCTGAGTTGTCATCCTACCGACAGATCGCGTCTACGTGACATTTTCTTAATCGGTCGTGGCAAATTACTCCTCATTAAATTTACAAAGATTACAAATTGAATATACTGGTTACTGCAGGAGATGCAGGAGATAAGAAATTGTTGAAATTCTCTATAAAATATGAAAAAGGATATGAAGATGCACCTGAACCAACTGCGTAGATTTAGCAAAGAAGTATGGAAACGGTGTGGATGCTCTCATTGTTAATGCTTAGATAAGTTAATGTTACGAGAGTAGTAGTCGTCTAACAAAAGAATAATATCTTTCCTCTAAATAAATAAATAAAATAATTGCACGAATGGTCATGGTTGGATGGCTGATCTTTGTATTATCTGTTTCTCCTTTTTCTTTTTATTAGTAATGTATTTGGAGAGGCAAGCCCAGTCTAACCTCGTATATACTTGTTGCCTTTGGAATATTGTTTTTTATTAGTAGATACTTGTTTGTGTTTGTCCAAATTAAAAGTAAACCCAATCGGGATGTGATCCATTTTTGGTATGGAATTGTCAATCCGTTGATCCGTTGATGTGGTCCCTGGCCAAAAATCATTAAATTGGTTAATGATCTATTGATTCGAATAGTTAGAATTATTGACCCGTTGACCCGTTTAATAGTTTTTGGCTGTTATTTATTTATTTTTAATAAAAAATCATTCAGGCAACCAATTCCGTTTTATCTTAATCTCGGTCCCTAGTAAAAAATTATTAAATCGGTCAATGACCCATTGACCCAGGTAGTCGAACCGTTGATCCATTCAATGGTTTTTGGTCATTTTTTTATTTTTTTAATTTTTATTGTCAGAACGACCCATTCGTTCAATCTGAACAGTCGAACCGTTGACCCGAAAAACCGTGGCCAGTCTGTTTTCAGGCCGTATAAGTCACACGCTCGAATAACATAACACATATGGCACTAGGAATGGCAATAGGACTGGGTGGGGACGGGGAACCTCTCCCCATCCCCGTCCCCGCGAAAATCCTCATCCCTGTCCCCCCGTCCCCATCCCCGCTAACGGGGACAAGGTTATCCCCATCCTTCTGTTGGGAAAGGTAATGACCGCCATGACAGCCCTAAAAATCCTTCTGCATAGATCTACTTATGTTGGGTGGCGTGGCAGTAGGATAGATAATCTTAACCATTGGTCTAGCTGTAAACCTTCCATCTATCATAATTAAACTCCGCTTTCTTCCCTATAGTCTAGCTCAAAAACAATTTTAGGTTTAGAGAATGCTTATTCAGTTGAACTCTTATCTTTCTTTGATTATTTTGATTTTTGAGCTTGTTTCTGTACAGGTTTTTTATACAAAACATCTTAATTAAGACTTCAGGATTACATTTACAAGTTCAGAATGAGAATCAGATATCCAAGAAAACATGAAAACTTGGATAATCATCAAATATGCCAACATGCAACACACCCAGTTCAATCTGGTGTTTCATGAACATGAGCATATATACTTGGATTGTTGCTTGACATAAAAAGAAAGAGAAAAAAAGACTTGAATTGTCACTTTGTGCATGAAAAGATACAGCATATATAGACTCGTATCCACTAAGCTTATCTATTCTTGGTATCTCTTCCTTTTCCAAGGACTGACTAAAACAAGGTATATATGCTTCACTCATTCCAATGCCCAAAAGATAAAGAAGATGGGGGTATGTATCAGATCATACCATGCAGCAAAACGTGGCAATGCCAGCCCTACAAAAGTGATTCTTCTTACAAATGTACCAAGCACCATATACGAGGAATCAGTACTAATTGGACTAAAATTAGCATGAACATGGACTAAATCAATTCTAGTGTTCGTGGCGGTAGCATTGTTGGTCCTAAAAATAAGAGAAAGTGATATTTGGAAGTGGCATATTTTGGGGGAAGAGAGGGAATCGTGGGCATTCTTTGTTGGGATTTCTATATAAGCCCAATCTTTCCCCTCCAAGGTCCAAGGGAATCTGCCCATGTGCTAATTCGAATTTCATTTACCTCTATGATGATGACATAGACATTGAAGAGTGATGGGTTCTCTTTCGCTTTATTGTTTTTTTTTTATATTTTTATTCTTTATAAGAATGTATAACTGATGGGCTTAACTACATATAATTAATGTAGATTGTGGAAGAGCAAGGTAATTGATGAGGGAAGATTTGGCCCTCCAGTAAAATTATGACACGTGGCACCTCGTGACAGTTAGGAAAACACCCAGCCAACAAACTTACGAAGTTGGTGACCCACCTGGGCACCTGTCTGGCCGGCCTGGCGCGACCTGCGCGCGGCCTGACGTGCGCCTGCGCGGCGCGCACGAACTGCACGGTGCGCGCGCGGCCTGCGCGAACTGCGTGCGGCCTAGCGCACGGCCTGCGCGAACTGCGCGAACTGCGCATGACCTGCGCGATCTGTGCACGGCCTGCGCGACCTGGCCGACCTGGACCAGCCTAGCGCATGATCCAGCCAAGGCGTCAGCTTGCCGACCTGATCTAGACACTGACCCGCCGACTGACACAGGCGCCAGCTTGTCGACCTGATCTAGGCACTGTCCCGCCGACTGACACAGGCGCCGACCTGATGACCTGGCCTAAACACTGACCCGCCGACTGACGCAGGCACCCCTCTGACAACCCGGCCTAGGCACCGACCTGGCCGCCTGACACAAGCGCCAGCCTGACGACCTCGAGGAGTTCACCACCGTACCCCGGTTCTGACCGGATGCGACGAGTCTTACCGTTTGGAGGCTTTTCACCCACCTAACCCGCGAAGACTCCGGTATATAAAGACCTCACCCCCCAAAGGGGAAGAAGAGGGAAAGGAAAGGGAAGTAACCCTGCTCTCTAGCTCTCTCATATTATCTTCAAAGCTCTCTACAATAAGAGTGCTAACTTAAGCATCGGAGAGCCCCCACCGGAAAGTACCCCCAGGACCTCTGATTCAGTTCTCGCAGGTCCTTCAGCTCCCGCCGCCTACGAAGAGGAGGAAAAGATGCAGTTCTCGGAAGTCCCTCAACTCCCCCCACCTACAAGGAGGAAGAGATGGAGTTCTCGGAGGTCCCTCAACTCCCGCCACCTACAAGGAGGAGGAAAAGATGGAGTTCTCGGAGGTCCCTTAGCTCCCGCCACCTACAAAGAGGAGGAAAAGATGGAGTTCTCGCAGGTCTCTCAGCTCCCGCCACCTACAAAGAGGAGGAAAAGATGAAGTTCTCGCAGGTCTCTCATCTCCCACAGCCTACAAAGGAAAGAAGACCGCCTCATGCTGAGGGCAGTCAGATTGCGCCGCACCAGGGAGCTCCAACATTCTCTAAGGCATCGACCGCCTAGTAGGGAGTTCGCCACCAGGGAGTTCGCCCCCAGGCAGTTTGCCACCAGGGAGTTTGCCCCCAGGCAGTTTGCCACCAGGGAGTTCGCCCCCAGGCAGTTCACCACCAGGGAGTTCGCCCCCAGGCAGTTCGCCACCAGGGAGTTCGCCCCTAGGCAGTTCGCCACCAGGCAGTTCACCACCAGGCGGTTCGCCCTAGGCAGTTCACCCCCAGGTAGTTCGCCACCAGGGAGTTAGCCTCCAAGGTAGTTCGCCCCCAGGCAGTTCGCCACCAGGGAGTTCGCCCCCAGGCAGTTCGCCCCCAGGCAGTTCGCCACCAGGGAGTTAGCCTCCAAGGCAGTTCGCCCCCAAGCAGTTCGCCACCAGGGAGTTCGCCCCTAGGCAGTTCGCCACCAAGGCAGTTCGCCCCCAGGCAGTTCACCACCAGGGAGTTCGCCCCCAGGTAGTTCGCCCCCAGGCAGTTCGCCACCAGGGAGTTAGCCTCCAAGGCAGTTTGCCCCCAGGCAGTTCGCCCCCAGGCAGTTCGCCACCAGGGAGTTCGCCCCCAGGCAGTTCGCCCCCAGGCAGTTCGCCACCAAGGCAATTCACCCCAAGGCAGTTCGCCCCCAAGCAATTCGCCCCCAGGCAATTCGCCCCTAGGCAGTTCGCCACCAAGGAGTTCGCCACCAGGCAGTTCGCCACCAGCGAGTTCGCCACCAGGCAGTTCACCACCAGGGAGTTTGCCCCCAGGCAGTTTGCCACCAAGGCAGTTCGCCACCAAGGCAGTTCGCCCCCAAGTAGCTCGTCACTAAGTTACGCCACCACCGGGTCGAATAACGAGGTACTTTGCCAAAAAATTTTACATCACAAAACATTGGTACGTGGCCGAAAACGGTTACATCAGTAATAAATAATACCTCAAGAAATAACAAAAATGGCGCTTTATATAAAGTGAACATTTTATGTTGGTTTTAGTTAAACATGCTTATATAAAGTTAATTTGTATTATATTTTCATGGGAAAATTTATGATAGCAGAAAGATATGATATCTGAAAAGCTTTGACCAATCAAAGCACCCTTGATGAATTTTTATTGATTGATCATGACCTCTTTTGACACCAGTTGATTGGCCCTAAGCTTTTCCGAGATATTATCATAGTTTAGTTGAACCCTATTTTTATCCTTTAGGTTCTGTTTGAAAGAGTACGAATATAAATATGTACAGTGCAAATACATACAAAATACTAGATTTTGTACTCTATATATTTATATTTGTATTCCTTCCAAACTGAGTCTTATTCTCTAGGTTTTGTACACCATAATGCGAAAATTAATGGGACTTGATATATTTGGACTACGATGCTGCAGGGTCCATTGAAACCAGAGCTTCTTCAAATAATTCAGGAGATCAACTAAAATGGGGCTTTATATAAACATTATTTGGACGATTAGTCAACTTTCTTTTCCCTTCATTTTTATTTTTTAATAAACATTATTACAAAAAATAATATATCGATCAACTTTAATTCTCTCATTTTATCACCTATTGGAGCTACTCCTATATTCTTACAAATGGTAAACACCTGAAATCGCCATTTTTTTTTTATTTTGTTCTAAACCTGCACGAGGAAATAATTCTAGACAATATTGTGTGTGAATAGAAATAGTAATTAAATAAGTAGTTAATTAATAGAAGTTCTGAGAAGGATCATCAACAATTTAGAATAATTATATATTATTTTGTATTTTGTCTACTCTATTGTGATAGAAGTAAATTGTTTATAAATGGGGTAGATGTTATGCATGTGTGAGCGTGTAGGTGTAGATGGAGATGAAAAATAATGCATAAAATGCATGTTTGGTTTAGTGAAGAAATAGCCGTATATGATGCAAAGCTGCTTCTGGTGCTGGCTGCATTTGCCATGATCTATCGTGAATACTTGTGGTCTACCCAAGACGAAACTGCCCAAGTAGACTCCTATCACAACCTCAAGCAGCGCATTTTCTGCAAAAGGGAAGCTCTCAGAAGATGAGAAGGAGCATCTTAAGAGTCTAAATTCTCTAGTCACCAAAATGATGGATCTAACAAAACCAATTATCAGTCTCACGAATTACACAAACATTGAATACCAAAGCTTGTATGTAAGGATCCTTGCTTACCACATGATTCGAGCTGTAGTCGTCTGTAGGTTTGATATATAGCTGTAGCTCTCACTACAAAAAATATGACTTATAGCAGCAGTTTTTAAGGTGACAGTAGGGTGACTGGCTAGAAATATATTGTTTTTAGCGGCAGTCAATTAAAACGGCCACTAAAGACCCACCGACTGACTGCCGCTAGAGAAAAGAGAAAAGGTGCAGGGTGACCTTTTCCTCCCCCGCGCATTTCCTTCCTGCACTCTCTGTTTCTCTCTCTCTCTTAGTCGTTCTCTCGCTCTCTATCTCAATCTCTCTCAGTCCTCTCTCTCTCTCTCTCTCGGTCATTCTCACACTCTCCTTTCTCTATCTCAATCTCTCTCACACACAGTCGCACATCTCAATCTCTCGCTCGCTATCTCATTCACGCATCGGCGGCATTTGGTTCAGGTAAAAATCCATTTCACTGTTTTTTATTGTTTGAAAACATCAATGGTCGAGCAGCTCACCAAAGAGCAAATCTCAGAGCTCAATGAGGCTTTCAGTCTCTTCAAAAAGTAACGTCATTGAACTCTGAGTTCTGCTCTTTCGAAGCTTCTTTTCAAAATAAAGGAATAAAAATCATAAGTTCATAACCTAGTTTACTTTTTAATGTTTCAGAGAATTTGATTTGATTTTTCTATATATCATCATCTGTATATAGTAAGTAGACATTATAATTGTGAATAAAATATTAAGTTTCTTGGCTTGAAGCATGAGTTTGCTCCCTTCTATTAGGCTAGTAAATCTTCAAGTTATTTGACAACAATGGTTGTTGGAGTGGTTAAAAGTGGTTCGATGCTTGATGTTCTCTTCAGTTTTTACAACATTGGTTTCAATGTGTTTGTTTCAATTTCTCTTGCTATTAAGTAGCTTTTAAATTGAAGAATGCTTGTAAGGAATTTTCCAAGTGTTGAAATCAACTAAGAAATATTCATTTGTTGACTTTAGACTTTAGATTGAGTGTGATGGTTTATGAACTTAGTGAAGCTTTCACCTCATATAAGGATAAAACATCAATTCAGTGGCAGCCTTCACCTCATTGCAATGGTTTATGAACTTAGTTAACTCCTGGAATCATAACATAGAAAATAATAATTTATCAGTGCTGCAAACAAACTTTATGACAGAAAAATTAGAAACAAAGACATACAGCTTTGTGGACCTTTCCCATTTCATAATCCAAAAACTGAAAAGTAATAAACATTGGAGCTCTTCCCATTCCATAAATAGCCATGGCGATGCATGAATAGCCAAAATAATACCAGCCACTAGTTACTATCTACCAATAACTGAAACAAACTAACAAATGATAAGATATTTCATAAGTAATAAAATCAAATTATAAAGAAATATACTGAACTAAATAGATTAATAGAGATCACCTTAAGATAGTGTGGCATCACTGAGTAATTCCTTTCTTCCTATACTTGCCATTGGCATTCACTCTTCAAATAAAGGGATGCCAAGTGACCAATCTATTGGGCCATAGACCTCTGTTTTGTATCATATATAATTCCTTTCCTCCTATACTACAATTTCTGGCCTTCATAATCAAGTTTAGGTGGAAAGATCACCTAGGCATGATCATGGGCATGGTTTTTAAAAATGAACCGGTGATCGAACCGGTCAGAGGTTTGGATATCGGTTCAAATGGTCTGATCGTTCAATCCAAACGGCCGGTCCATTCTAACAAAAAAAATAAAAATATTTAAAAAATTGGAAAACAATCAAAACTGTTCAAACGGTTCGAACAATTAACTAGCTGGTTCAGCGATTTGCTAACCAAAATCAACAGTTTTGAGGGAAAATGGATGACCAGTTCCCAGTTTTTCTGGCCCGACCGTCCGGTCCAGTTCGATTTTGAAAATCATGATCATGGGTCGTACTGGGCCAGGCTTACCACTTGGGTAGGGACTTTAGTCGGGGTCACAATTCAGTTACACAACAAGATGTCTTGGAAAAATAAAAACAAGAAACAACTCGTGGAGGTGTAAAAGTTCCTAATTAACCCAAATTAAACTTTTGTTGCGATACTGGGTGGTCCCCACAGAGCATGCATGGCAACCGATCGATTCAAGCCAAATGGACAACAATCATGAAACCCCTAGATGCCTCCAAGAGATGGACGGATAAAGTTCTACTGGACCCTAACCCGGTTCCATTTACTTCGTAACCCGGGCATTTAAAAAAAAAATCTGTTGAAAAGTCAATAAATCATCAACATGTCCGTTTGAATCGGTGAACCATTCGACCCGGATAATGGTTAATGGGCTATGTATTAAAAAATATTTAAATGCAAATTAATGGTTATTTAAATTATATTTCTATTAATAACCAAATTTAAAAATTGGAATATTTTAATCAAACAAAAGTTTGATATTATCATTCACAGTTTTAATAGAAGTATAGAATATTCTATACAATTTAGAGATAGTACTCATCATTCATCAAATTGTTAATTAATGTTGTTCATGATAAAAAGGAAGGTGTAGATATGGTGTATGTAACAAAAACCATCGCTATATTAAAAGAAAAAGTGATCTATATATACTGAAGGATTAAATTAACCATTGCTAAATTAAAAACAATATAATTTTACATTTTTATTGACGATTAAAACCATCCATATAGTAATATTGACAACCAATCTATTGCTAAATATAAAACAAAACTGTCACTAAAAAGTATACATTGAATAATTTGTATAGAATTCTGAATTACAGCCCCCCATAATCTACTAATAGCCCCCTTATAAACCGCATCCTACCGTGGATTTGGCATCAATCCACAGTCAGGATTCATCCCCCTGTATGGTCGGGCTAAAGAATGTATTTGTGGTTTAGAATAGACTTTGACAAGTCTATGCCCTTACACCTTCCTTTGGCCAATTTCCAATAAAAATGTTATTTTTTAAACCTACTCAATTTCAAAAGAGATAATAAAGAAATAAGCAAGGGACTAAAACCACCCTTCATTTAAATAACATAAAATCATAATAAGGACCATATATAAAACCCAATGTTTTCGAGCTACCGTTGACCCAGATGGTTGGACTGTTTGGCCTGGGAATCGTCTAGTGAACCGGTTCCCTTTTATCCAAAATCTAGAATCTGGTCAAAAACCATTTAAAAAGTCAACAAACTGTTGACCTGGGCAGTTAAACCGTCGAAATATTTAGCGGTTTTTGACTATTTTTTTATTTTTAATTATTTTTTATTTTTTTAATTTTGCTGTCAGAACGAGCCATCCATTCGAACTGGACAATTAGACCATTGACATAGAAATCGGTGGTCAGAATAATTCTATTTCTGGGTCGTTTTTTAAAATGTTGATAAAACCTTCCATCCACCATAATTAAACTCCGCTTTCTTACGTATGGTCTAGCTGAGAAACAAATTTAGATTTAGAGAATGCTTATTCAATTGAAATCAAAGAAAATTCTGATCAAGCTTGTTTCTGTATAGTTTTTTATACAAAACATCTTAATTAAGACGCAGCGTGACGCGCTCGACTGGGCTGACTATGCAAGCACCCGGACGATCGGATCGGCTTCGATCTTGAAGCCTTATGAAAACTAGGTGTAAGCCTTTGGAAGAGAGAGAAAAGTTGGCGAAGAAAGATTCTTGTGTGTCTATTCACTTGGAATTGTTGATATTTATAATACATCTTGGAACTCATAAAGTAAATAGGAAAGAGAAGTTGTAAAAGTCTAAAACAACTAAAACACCTAGTCTTCTAGCTAGGATCGAAGTCCTCCTTGGTGCTGCCTCGATCTCCTTCGTCCGATAGCCACCTAGCCACCGCCCTCCAATGATGCCTTGATATTCACCGTCCGATAGCCACCGCCCTCCCATGCTTATCCAATACATGGGTTGTCACTATTATCCCTTGCGTGATTTCCACTAGAGGGTACCATCCGATGCATGATCTTCTCTGCTCGTGGTGGGTGAGTTGCTCTCCATCATTCTCCCCCACTTGGAAAGAACTTGACCTTGAGTCATGACTGGGATATGCAAGTGTTGCCTCTGGTAAGTAACGATGACGATCAACAATATTAAAAGTTTTGGAGATACCCATGTGATCTGGCAAGTCCACGACATAAGCATTGTCGTTGATTTTCTTAATGATCTTGTGTGGACCGTACTTCTGAGGATGTAGCTTGTTATACTTTCCCACGGGTATGCGTTCTTTCCTTAAGAATACCATGACTTCATCACCGATGTCAAACACTTGGTGCCAACGATGCTTATCAGCTGCAACCTTGTACTTTGCATTGGCTCGCTCTAGTTTTTGCTGGACTTCTTCCTGTACGGACTGGATCTGTTCTGCCAACTGCTCGGCAGAAGCGCCGAGGCCGGGTACCTTGGGTAGCTTCACTAAATCCAATGCATGGTTAGGTACCTTCATCTAAACAATGGAAAATGGGGATCTACTTGTAGAGTTATGAACTGCATTGTTGTAAGCGAACTCTGCTTGTGCTATGGCAAAATCCCACTACTTCGGTCTCTCCCTACAAATACTACGGATCAAGTTACCTAAGGTCCGATTTACCACCTTTGTCTGTCCATCTGTTTGTGGATGGGCTGTATTGCTGAAATTCAATGATGAATCAAATAGTCTCCACAGGTCATCCAGAAGTGACTTAAGAACCTCGTATCTCAGTCTGATGTGATGGTTTTAGGCACCCCATGTAAACGGACAATCTCCTTGAAAAATAGCGTAGTTGTCGCTGTTGCATCTGTGGTCTTCTTGCAAGAGAGGAAGTGAGCCATCTTGGAGAACTGGTCAACCACTACGAAGACGGAGTCCATATTTCTTGGAGTCTTTAGCAAGCCTAGCATGAAATCCATGGACAGGTCTTCCCAAATCGCAGTAGGAACAGGTAGGGGCATGTAGAGGCCGGTATTCTGGGTCTGTCCCTTAGCTGTCTAACAGATATAACATCTACTCACAATAGTGGTCACATCCCTCCTTAATTTAGGCTAGTAGTAACGCCCCTTGACTGCTTCGATCGTTTTGTCTCTCCCGAGGTGTCTTGCTAATCCACCCCATGCAGATCCCTGATGATCTTCTCACGGAGGGAGGTGCAAGGGATGCACAGTTGTTCCCCCTTCATAAGGAACCCATCATGAATGTAGAAATCACCTGTTGGCTGTCAATTTGTGCATTTTTCCCACACCTGTTTGAAGTCGAAATCCTGGGCGTACAGATCTTTCAAGCACTCAAAGCCCACAATTTCAATGCTGAGAGTTTTGATGAGGGCTACACGCCTACTTAGAGCATCGGCTACTGTGTTTTGCTGTCCAGCCTTATACACAATCTTGTATGGGAATTTATCAATGAAAACAGACCATATTGCATGCAGGTCACTCCTCAATTGCCTTTGCTTACTGAGATACTTAAGAGTTTGGTGATCGGTGTAGAGAACAAATTCTTTAGCAATTAAATAATGTTCCCAGGTTTTTAGTGCTCTAACAACATCATAGAATTCTTTATCATAAGTGTACCACTTCTTCCTGGCTTCGCATAACTTTCACTAAAGAAAGCAACTGGTCTCTTTTCTTGTGACAATATAGCACCTATGCCGACTCCACTGGCATCACATTCAACCTCAAATACTTTGTCAAAACTGGGTAATGCAAGGACAAGAGCGGTGCATAATTTTTCTTTTATGAGAGCAAAACTTTGCTCCTGTTCTTCTCCCCATTGGAACTTTCCCTTTTTCAAACACTCAGTGATGGGAGCTACAGTACTACTAAAGTGTCTGATAAATCGCCTGTAGAAAGTTGCTAACCCATTGAAACGTCTTATGTCCATGACGTTTGTTGGGAACGGCCACTCCCTAATGGCTTTCACTTTTTCCTCATCCACCTTAATAGCATCCTTACTTATAATGAACCCTAGGAACAACAAATTATCGCTCATGAAGGTGCACTTATTTAAATTAGCATATAATTTGTTTTCCCTCAATGCATTCAATACCTCCTTGATATGTCCGAGGTGCTCAGTGATAGATTTGCTGTAAATCAAGATGTCATCAAAATATACCACAACAAATTTACCAATAAAAGGGCACAGTACCTGAGTCATTAGCCTCATGAAGGTGCTGGGTGCGTTAGTTAGTCCAAAGGGCATGACTAACCATTCAAACAATCCATCTCTAGTCTTGAAAGCTGTTTTCCACTCATCTCCGAGATGGATCTTGATCTGATGGTAACCACTCCTGAGATCGATTTTGGAAAAGACTACAGCTCCATCAAGTTGATCCAGCATATCGTCCAGCTTGGGAATGGAAAACTTGTAGCCAATAGTGATCTTGTTAATGAACTTGCTGTTGACACACATTCTCCAACTCCCATCTTTCTTAGGTGTTAATAATGTTGGTACTGCACAAGGGCTCATGCTAACTTGAATATGCCCCTTTCTTAGTAATTCTTCTACCTTTTCCCGTAAAATCTCATTTTCTTTAGGACTCATCCTATAGTGTGGGAGGTTAGGAAGACTAGCACTAGGAACAAAATCAATATGATGTTGGATATCTCGCATGGGTGGGAGCTCATTAGGTAACTCATCAAGAACTACATCATGGAACTCATCGAGTAGGCCTTGCACTTCCATTGGAATTTTGTTTTCCTCTAGTGACTCATTCATGCTTTCTCCCTTCACCACCAACAAATGGACCTCGTGGGTATCCTTGCATTCCTTTACAAATTCAGCATGGTGATGTGTATTGGTAAGGAAATTTCTCTCCTCTACCTTTGAAGCCTTTGATGGATTCTTTTCTGCCATGGGTAAAATGGTGTAGCGTACACCCTCTTTTTCGAGCTGGTAGGTATTCTTCCTACCTAGGTGTTTTGCATCTGCATCAAACTGCCAGGGTCTTCCTAGCAAAATATGGCAAGCATCCATATCCACAATATCATAATATACCTCGTCAGTGTACTTACCAATGGAGAATGGGACCTTGCAGCGTTCCTCCACTCGTACGCCGCCGACTTTCTTGATACACCCAATTGTGTATGGGTTCAGATGCTTATCAGGAAGTAGGTGTAATTGCTATACCACATCCCTGCAAGTAATATTTTCTTAACTGCCACTATCAATAATTAAATCAAATAATTTATCCTGTACAGTGCATCTTGTGCGAAACAATTGGTGTCGTTGAGTGGTATCTTTGCTTCTTTGGGACAACATCAGTTTCCTCACAACACATGTGTATTCTTCATGCTCATAGGGACCTTCTTCATCCTCTCCATCAGATCCACAATATACTTCATCATCAACATCTTCTTCATCCTCCCTCTCTATCATGTTAACTGCCTTCCTTCTGGGACAATCACTAGACCTATGCCCAACTTCATTGCACTTGAAGCACTTAAAAGGAGCAGGTTTTGCATAGGGATTACTGGGTTTAGGAGGGTTTGAAGTGTTACCTCGAGTGTTTCCGCCCGTGGCGGCCTTACTGGTATTAGCTGTATTCGGCGGGTGGGAGGGTTGTACTCCTGGGGCTGCTTTGTTCTTGTCGACTGTTGCCGGTCTGTTGTCGCCCCCACTGTACGGTCGATAGCTTTCGGCCCGGGTCCTTTCTTGGAACATTAATTCAGCTTTCAGAGCTAAGTTCCTTACTTCCTATACACTAAGAACCATCTGACGCCAATCTTGTCTCTGATAGCAGGTCTCAAACCACTTAGATAACGGGCTGCCTGCTGGTTATCACTTTCAGATAGCTGGTTCCGTTAAGCCAATCTCAGAAATTCTGATGTGTATTCATTTACGCTTCTTGTTCCCTGTTCACATCGTTGATATGATTCAAACATATACTGCTCATAATCAGGGGGTGAAAATCTACCTCTTATTAGCTGCTTCATGCGACTCCATGTTCGAACTGGACCTCTTCCTTCTCTGATCCGTCTCCCTCATTCGTTCCCACTAGACAGATGCTCCTCCATTCAGTCGGAAAGCTACTAATTTCACCCTTCTTTCTTCTGGGATCTCCATGTATTCAAAGAAACGGTCGACCTCGGTAATCCAATCTAGAAGGCCCTCTATATCCAGATCCCCACTAAAAGTAGGAGTATCCACCTTGAGTTTAAACTCATCATGATTTCGACGAGGATTAAAATTGTCGGGGTTGCGCCAATTCCTACCGTTTTTGTCATCGCCGGGAAGAACTGGAGCAACGCCGAGCTCTAGTTCATCGTCGCAATCATCATCAAGAATAAGATTTTGGGGTATGGGGTTGACGAGTGGTCTACCGTGGTCGTCTCCTCCGGTTGGGTTATACCAGTTCCTTGGAACATCCTCCCGCAACAAGGTCTGCAGTTGTCCAGTGATCTCTGCCAACTACTGCTCAATGTTATGCGTGGCTGTGCGCTGCTCTTCGATTGCTCTCCAAACAACTTGTAACAGAGGCTAGATTGAACCCATGTGGCTGATGTTTAGATCAATTATAGGGTCCCATGCCATACAAAGAGAGCCAAGCTAGCCAACATTAAAATGGAAGTGAGCCTGAAAGCTTAATGGGCCTAAAAGCCCATTTCAAATTGGGTTAATTAGATTAATTAAATAAGGGTGGATCTGGGATTTGGATCAATAAACAAGATAAGGGATTATCCTTATCCACTTAAAGAGACTAGATCCAAATAAAGATTTGGATCAAAGGAATTCTTAATTTGATTAGGAAGGTTGATTTTTATCTGCAGATAAGATAAGGGATTATCCTTATCACTTAAAGAGTCCAGATCCAAATAAAAGATTTGGATTAGGTAACTCCTAATGGTATTAGGAAATTTTCTCTTTAAGGCTATAAATAAGAGAGCAGGGCGAACCTCCAAAGACACATTCGTTGAATATAGAGAGAAGACAGTACAGTTAGATTGCTCTTGCCTTCTGCTCTTTTTCTTCCTGCTCTTGCCGCCCTACCTTGTTCGATCTCCAATTCTTAGATTGGATCAAGATTTGATCTTGATATTGTTTCTTGCCAGAAGAAACAATTTAGAAGTTGTGCTCACTATCCCATTCGGTTCATGCTGAAGAATCATTGGTTCTTGGTGAAGAACTACCTGCTGATCCTACCTCACCCTAAGATGTGTCATCTTCAGTGAAGGGAATATTTGGTACTCTCTTTGGGCGTGAACACCTATGTTGGGAGGAGCATCCTTGTGTGGATTCCGTATCAGGTATACCCCTCTCTTATTTTGATTTCAGATTTGGTCTGGTTTGGTTACAAGAACGAACATTGAAAATGCAGTTTTCTAAATTGGGAATAGGATTCCCGGATGGGAGTAAAAAAATTTTTGAAATTTTGCCCAACCTTCCTGCAGGGTTCAGCCATCCATATGATGGATCTCCCATCCCTTCAGTGGTATCAGAGTAAGGTTCAAGTCTTGAACCAAATTAAAGCAAATTTGAATATGTGCAAATGGGCAGAAGGCGTTCTACCTGATTTGTGCAGTTAGCATTTTTTCTAGGAATTGGTTCCTAGATTATGGGCAGATGATCTAGAAAATAAATCTTTATTATTCTCTGATATTTATAGGATTGTTCTATGAAGTTTTCTTGAATTTTTGGGCTGCACATGTGATAGAGATCGAATCTTTATGGTGCCAAGAATGGCACACCATATGATTTCTTTTCTATTCAATTATGGTCTATAAATATTTTTTTTTATTTTTAGACAAATCGTATAGGAATTCAGTGTGATGTAATAATAGAAAGATTAGGTTTTTCTATTTTATTTCCATCTGGAGATCGTTGGAGCACGCAACAAAGGAGAAGGAATATCAAGAATGGGAGGAGAAAAGTCTCTTGCTCAGTGCTATATCATAGCCTCCTTAGACAATCAGATAATACGACAATTCATTCAGATCAAAGTGTCCAAAGATATCTTGGATAGTCTAAGGACAATGTATGAGGAGCATAATCGTTCTACTCATTAGAAGGACCTAAAACAGTTTATGACTGCACAAATGTCCAAGAACCAACTAGTTCATGACCATTGTCTTAAGATGATGGGGTACATCAATGAACTGGAGGCTCTTGGATCTGGGCTAGATCATGTCACCAAAGTTGATGTCATCTTGAACTCTTTGCCTCCTTCCTTCAATTAGTTCATAATGAATTACAATATGAACAAGCTAAATGTTATCCTTTAAGAACTCAGCAATATGTTGCAGAGGGCCGAAGAACTGATAAAGAAGGACGAGCCTATTGCCATGCTTGTCGAAGGTGGAAAATCAGGCAAGAAGAAGAGGAAGGGAAAGAAGGAACCTTAGAAGAAAACTAGCAAGCCTAAAAAGTAGAGGAAGGACAAGGCATCGGATGCTTGTCACTTCTACAAATAGGTCGGCCACTAGAAGAGGAACTGTCCTCAGTACCTGGAGACCAAGAAACAAGGTGATTTTGAATCCTTTATCTTAGAGACCAATATGTTGGTCACCTATGTTTATGGTGTATTGACTCCGGGGCTTCTATTCATACATGTAATACATTGCAGAGGTTCAAGACAAGCAGAAGATTGAGTGACGGAGAAGTGATTCTTTACTTGGGGACTTCTGCAAGTGTTGCAACTACAACCATAGGAACTATAGAACTGTATTTCAGAGAAAGAATAATTACATTAAAAGATTGTCTTTATGTACCCAATTTGAGAACAAATTTAATTTCTGTTTCAAAAATGTGTGTGGATGGTTATTCTATTCTCTTTAGTAATGTGATTACTATCAAAAGGAATAACAAATTCCTCGCATATGGAGAACTTGAGAATGGTCTCTTTGTCATCCATCCTTCTCTGGAAACAAATATAATCGAAACTAGGTTGGATAATAACCCCAAGAAAAGAACCCATGATATAGTTAATCCCACATGCTTGTGGCATTACCAACTTGGCCACATTAACATAGATCGTATCACAAGGTTGGTAAATGATGGTCCCTTGGATTTTCTAAATGTAGAAGATCTCCCAACCTGTGAACCTTTCCTTCAGGGTAAGATGATGAAACGACCATTTAACGGTAAGCCTGAAAGATTAAAAGGCACGCTTGACCTTGTACATACAGATGTATGTGGTCCCATTAATGTTAAGACACGCAACCATCACGTTTATTTCATAACATTTACCGATGATCACTGTCAATATGGTTACGTTTACCTAATGAGACATAAGTCTGAATCCTTTGAAAAGTTCAAAGAATTCAGGCAAGAGGTCCAGAAACAGTTGGGGAGACACATTAAGGCCCTTTGATCAGATCAATGAGGCGAATATCTCTCTAACGAATTCAGGGACTACTTAAAGGAAAACGGGATAATATCACAACTAGTTCCTCCTGCTACACCACAGTTAAATGGTGTGTCAGAGAGGATTAACCGGACTTTATTGGATATGGTCAGATCACCTCTCGTACACTCGGAATTACCCACATCCTTTTGAGGCGTACGTGCTAAACCGGGTTCCAACCAAATCCATTCCAAAGACTCCCTATGAGCTTTGGACCAGTAAGAAACCAAGTGTAAGACACTTGAAGATTTGGGGTTGTCCAACACATGTTAAAAGAACAAATGTTGCTGACAAATTAGAATCTAAGACTAGCCTTTGCCTATTTGTAGGTTACCCAAAGGCTCTATAGGGTATTTATTCTATGACCCAGGAGAACAGAATGTGCTTTGTAGTTGAAATGCCCATTTCTTGGAAGAAGATTACATCCTGAACAATCATCGTCAGGAAGTTGTTCTTGATGAGGAGAGCTTAGGAGTAGTGGGAGATGTTCCACAAGCTTTAGTAAATAACCAACCTAGGAGATCTACCTAGGAATCCAACAATTCTCCATGAAAGATCTTGAAGAAGCCTCTTATATCTTAAGACTTTGACTCTATAAAGATAGATCAAAAAGGATAATAGGATTATCCTATTCTACTTACATTGACAAGATAGTCAAGAGAAACAGTATGGAGAACTCCAAGAAAGGAAATGTTCCTTTCAGGCATGGAGTCACTCTCTCTAAGGGTATGTCTCCTTAGACACCTGAAGAGATTGAGGGCATGAAAGAAGTTCCCCATGCCTCTACCATAGGGAACATCATGTATGTCATACTGTGTACTCGGCTAGACATTGCTCAGGCTCTAAGTGTGGTAAATAGATACCAGTCTAACTCAGAACAAGAGCATTGGACCATTGTGAAACACAAACTAGAATGCCTTCGAAGGACAAAAGGAGTTTTGTCTAGTATTAGATGGTAGTTCACTACAGATCGTCGGGTATACTAATACCAACCGACAGTCAGATCCAAATGGTTGAATGTCTACATTTGGTTACATCTTTACGATGGGATCTTGTGTAGTAAGAAAAATAGTCCACAACCCAAGCCGAGCACATTGTCATAAATGAGGCTGCCTAATGAATGAAGGTGTTCATTCTGAAATTTGGAATTCAACACATCTCCCATTCCACAGTTGTATGACAACACTGTATCTATGGGAGATTGATATTAAAAGGTAGCATCAGCGGAGAATGTGGCAGACCCATTGACTAAGCCACTAAGACAGAAATTATTTGAGAAACACGTGGAAAATCTAGGACTCCGGCTTGTACCTGATTGGACCTAAGTGCAAATGGGAGCTGTTAGATAGTGTATGCCCTTAGCTCCAATCAATATGATGTACATTATGACATTTATTGTAAATGAATAAAGTACATATTTGATTCATGTTATTGTGGTATGTTTCTATGTAATACCCTTAAACTGGACACATATGAGACTCGTGTTAGTTCAGAAATTTCACAGCTACTGGATAGATCTGGGGAGATTTATCTTGCCAAGGCTAACACTGATGTGCCGCCAAGTTGGTTGGGGTAGCTTGTCTTAGCCGCCAGGGTGAGACCTGAGGTACATGTAGTGTGGGATTTCTTGAAACCCTGAACCGGACCAAAATTACAGTATTGCCCTAGACCTTGGAGATAAATGGGCAAAACTAAATTGTTACACCTGACCCCTATACTCGATTATGATACTGCACTAGGTGTCGGATTATGATACCTCACTGGTACTCTTGAGTATCCACAACCTTCTCATCTCCTAAACATTTTTACCAAAAGACTTTCACTTCTCTTCACCTTTGAGGGCACTCTTCGTCTTTCAACGAGACCGCTTCCAACTTAGCTTCACCCCCCTCCTACACCGAGGAAGCTTCATTCGAACCAAATAATTTGGTGGTAGGATTATCTGGAAACCCAAGGTTAATAGTGGAGCTTCTCACTGGTAGAAGTAAGTTTCCAAACACCTCCGCTCACTGCAGATTGCTGTGTATTTTTTCTGGTGATTTTTTTTATGTCTGTCCTATTCTCTTATTTATAGCCTAAAAGAAACAACCTCCTAATCTGATTAGGAGTTTCCTGATCCAAATCTTTATTTGGATCTGGGCTCTTTAAGTGATAAGGATAATCTCCTATCTTATTTGCAGTTCAAGATCAGCTTAATCCTAATCAAATTAGGAGTTTCTTGACCCAAATCTTTATTTGGATTTGGACTCTTTAAGTGGATAAGACTTATCCTCTTATTCTTATCTATTGATCCAAACCCAAATCTGCCCCTATTTAATGAATCTAATTAACCCAGTTCGAAATTGGGCTTTAGGCCCAATAAATTCATGTGCTCACTTAACCTCTTAACCTGCTGCCCAGTTGGCTCTCTTTGTATAGCGTGGGACCCAAACATTGATCTACACATCTGCCACATGGGTTCAGCCCAACCTTTGTTACAAGGCCTGGCCGAATTCACGGTAGGAGACAGTGAACTCCTGAGTCCATCACTATGGACTCTTAATGGGCCCAACATTTACACTAAATGGTCCTTGGGTCCAACCAACTTATGAAAACCCAAGGACTATGGGCAGATCCAAGATTATCCCATCAGGTATTACCCTCAATGCTCTTATACTTAACCTCTCAGCCCATAATGATCAAACACTGCCCGACAAGAGAGGACCTCTCCCTCGGCTACAAGGAACAATGTTGCACTCTCTACTCACAAGGATCCCGGGAATTAAAACATTTTACAAACATTTTGAAACCATAATATATATATATGTATGTATATCTCTATATAAATATATTTTGCAAAAACAAATTTCAATGGTTGAAATCAATTGCCGAAAGTTTAGGTTTCTATTAGAGAGAGTGCCTCCCCGATCATTCACTTTGTCCAACAAAGGGGCTGATCCTGTCACTATGATCACCCACTCAGATGAATTCTTGGACTGTCCCAACATACCCAGGTTTTGACCCCCTCTAAGGATCTCATTGATTGGCATATCAAAGACAACCCAATCCGACACCTAGTGCAAAAAAATAAAAAAATAAAAGGAACGAAAAAAAAGTCTGTAATCCGATCAGAGTTAGCAGTCTCCGAATCTTTCATTTGACCCTCAGACTTCTCGAGCTAGGCCTTCTGTCTTAGCTGGCCGAATTCCATATCTGCAGAAAAGAAAAAAAATCAAACTAAATGAAAGTAAATTTTAGAAAGGGAAAAAATGGAACTAGTAATGAAAGAACAGAAATTAAAACTAAGACTAATGGTTGGGATCCGAATCCATAGGTGGCAGTAGTGGCGTAGGCGAACTACAAGCAAGAACCCCTCCTCTTGCTTGGGCGTTCTCCTCTTCCTCTACCCTTGAACTTCTTAACATCAGCCTTCCGTTTTACCTGGGGGCAGAATCCAACCCCTTCTCAGGACTCCTTGGGTCCTTTTGATAGAGAATGATGGATACAACTAGGATTAGAGAGAAAGAGGGGGCGGTAGCTGGGTTTTAGCAAAGATATGGGCACCTTAGGGTTTCTAATAAAGAGTTATGATGGTTCTGGGTTGATCCTAAGGCTGAGAGGAGAATGAGAGGGCACCCAATATTATGTAGGGTTGAGATTTAGGCGCCCAAAAATGGATGGAGGAGATTGAGGTGCATAGGGTTGAAAGGTGGAGATTAGAAGGAGTGGGTGGCGCCCTAGAGTGGATGGCTGAGATAGAAGATGGAATGAAGGGCTGAGATCTAATGACTAAAGGCTGAATGGTGAGGATTAAAAGTTTGGTGGCACCCTAGGGTTTAAACGCTACAAAAAGTGTTCCTTAGATTGAATGGTGGAGATTAGAAGAGGTGGAGGGTGGAGATTAAACAGTTAGGGGCGGCTAGGGTTTGCTAAGGATGAAAAGAATGGGTTAAAAGGCACCCTAGGATTTGCTAATGAGAGGGGAGCATGCTAATACAGTAGGAGGGGCGCCAAGCTGGGTTTAGCAGATAGGATGTGCCTTCCTATTCTCAGTTTTTCACAAAACACCCCCTCTCTCAGTTGAATTTCGCACTAGCCTCCCAAAAACTACATTTCAGCCATGTAACTTCCTCAGTTTTTCACAAAATTTGCACAGAGACACTAAGAGGTCACAACAATGAATTTAACTGGGAAAAGAAAACACTTTGAGTATTCTAAGGCCGAAAATACCCCTAAAATGATGCCCTTAAGGCATCAAAGTACAGAGTTATCAGTCTCACATTAAGCATGTAGTCGAGCCATACTCTGAGAAAGACTCAGGAACCAAACTCAAAGGAGAAGGGTGACGAGCAAGCCATTGAAGTCTTTAATGGAGATCAATAAATTTCACTCCATAATATTCCCATGCATATACATTTAAAGGAAATCCTACCTCATGAA